>NC_141873.1:481178087-481329602 GCF_056163025.1 Triticum urartu | reverse complement strand
AATAAAATATGATATGCAATGATGATCTAGTGTATAACATTCCAAATTGAAAATTTGGGATGTTACAGTAGAGTAGGTTTATCTTAGTAATGTATTCGGCCGAAAGCTTCGTAGGAGCCCAACATGCCAACATTCGTCAGGCCCACTCCAATTGGGCTAAAAATGCTTATGGACCGAAATTTGCATGTAGCCCACTAAAAATATCTGGGCCTAAATCAACATAAGATTTCATATTTTTCTGGTAGGCATGTGCCCATAGTGGGCCTTTAACAGGCCTAAACATAATTTTGGCCCTCAGTAACAATAGGTCATTTACAGGTGTAAATATCTCGAGCCCATAAAAACATGGGCCTTTAAAAGACCGAAAGTGAGATTGGGCCCATTTACGATGCGGATCTTTCACAGGCCGAAATTAGGACGGGTCGTAAATGCGCCGACCTAATACACGGGCCTTTAACAGGCCGGAAGTTTGGCCGGGCTAGATTATCATCATTTTTATATGGGCTGTCAATGGGCCCGATGTGATGTTGGGCCACATATGGCCCATGGATTTCGTCCAACGTTAAGAGGCCGATGTTAACAGGCCGATAATCACAACAGGCCGAAAGTGGCCCAAACCTATAGTGGGCCTCTAATAGGCCGAATGCCAGACATGGCCGAATAGGACCCAAATCCTTCACGGTCGTTTATGGGCCGAAAGTTTCAATGGCCTGTAAATGGGCCCAAATGAAGCAGGACATTTAACAGGCTGGAAATACACCGGGCCGTAATTCGGCCCATACACTTAGCGGACTGTTAACGGGCCAGAAGTGACCATGGGCCGCGATGATGACAAGTTTAGGACAGGCTGTTGACGGGCCGATTTCACACTAGCCGTACGGGCCTTAACTGAGAATGATGGGCCTTTAGCTGGGTCGGTCCATTATGGTCCGCAAAATCTCACGGGCCTTTAGCTGGACCGGCCCATTATGGCCTGCAAAATCCAGCGAGCCTTTAGCTGGGCCGGCCCATTATGATACGCAAAATCTCATGGGCCTTTTACTGGGTTGGCTCATTATGCACCGCAAAATCTTGTGGGCCTTTAGTTGGGTCGGCCCATTTAAACTTTATGGGCCACTTTTGGGCCGGTCCACGTGTCAACATATCATAGGCACATCTCGCCCATTGGATGAGTGACACCTGTGCCAATGCGGAGCTGACACGTGTTTCCATCAGCCAATCAGAATTTTACACGTGGAAAATCCCCATTGGTGCTACGTCTTGAGCTTGCGTTGGTTTTCCCCGAAGAGGAAGGGATGATGCAGCAGAGTAGCGTAAGTATTTCCCTCAGTTTTTGAGAACCAAGGTATCAAACCAGTAGGAGGCTACGCTCAAGTCCCTCGTACCTGCACAAAGTGATAGCTACTCGCAACCAATGCGATTAGGGGTTGTCAATCCCTTCACGGTCACTTACGAGAGTGAGATCTGATAGATATAATACTTTTGGTATATTTGGTATATAGATGCAAAGTAAAAAGTAAAAGCAAAGTAAAAAAGCAAAGCAAGATTAAAGTGATGGAGATTGATATGATGAGAATAGACCCGGAGGCCATAGGTTTCACTAGTGGCTTCTCTCAAGAGCATAAGTATTCTACGGTGGGTGAACAAATTACTGTTGAGCAATTGAGAGAATTGAGCATAGTTATGAGAATATCTAGGCATGATCATGTATATAGGCATCATGTCCGTGACAACTAGACCGAAACGATTCTGCATCTACTACTATTACTCCACTCATCGACCGCTATCCAGCATGCATCTAGAGTATTAAGTTAAAAATAGAGTAACGCCTTAAGCAAGATGACATGATGTAGAGAGATAAATTCATGCAATATGAAATAAACCCCATCTTGTTATCCTCGATGGCAACGATGCAATACGTGCCTTGCTGCCCCTTCTGTCACTGGGAAAGGACACCGCAAGATCGAACCCAAAGCTAACACTTCTCCCATGGCAAGAACTACCAATCTGGTTGGCCAAACCAAACGGATAATTCGAAGAGACTTGCAAAGATAACCAATCATACATAAAAGATTCAGAGAAGATTCAAATATTATTCATAGATAGACTTGATCATAAACCCACAATTCATCGGTCTCAACAAACACACCGCAAAAATAAGATTACATCGACTAGATCTCCACAAGAGAGGGGGATAACTTTGTATTGAGATCCAAAAGAGAGAAGAAGCCATCTAGCAACTAACTATGGACCCGAAGGTCTGAGGTAAACTATTCACACTTCATCGGAGGGGCTAGGATGATGTAGAAGCCCTCCGTGATGACGGCCCTCTTCCGGCGGAGCTCCGGAACAGGCCCCAAGATGGGATCTCGTGGATACAGAAAGTTGCGGTGGTGGAATTAGGTTTTTGGCTCCTGTTCTGATCGTTTGGGGGTACGTATGTATATATAGAAGGAAGGAGTACGTCGGTGGAGCACCGAGGGGCCCACGAGGCAGGGGGCGCACCCTAGGGGGGGCGCCCCCCACCCTCGTGACCTCCTCTTTGACTCCTTGGAGTAGGCTCCAAGTCTCCTGGATCACGTTCAGTGAGAAAATCACGTTCCCAAAGATTTTATTCCGTTTGGACTCCGTTTGATATTTTGTTTCTCCGAAACACTGAAATAGGCAAAAACAGCAATTCTGGGCTGGGCCTCCGGTTAATAGGTTAGTCCCAAAAATAATATAAAAGTGGAAAATAAAGCCCAATATAGTCCAAAACAGTAGATAATATAGCATGGAGCAATCAAAAATTATAGATACGTTGGAGACGTATCAGGCATCCCCAAGCTTAATTCCTGCTCGTCCTCGAGTAGGTAAATGATAAAAAGAGAATTTTTGATGCGGAGTGCTACTTGGCATAATTTCAATGCAAATCTCCTTAATTGTGATATGAATATTCAGATTCGAAAGATTCAAGACAAAAGTTTATATTGACATAAAAATAATAATACTTCAAGCATACTAACAAAGCAATTATGTCTTCTCAAAATAACATGGCCAAAGAAAGTTATCCCTACAAAATCATATAGTCTGGCTATGCTCTATCTTCACCACACAAAATATTTAAATCATGCACAACCCCGATGACAAGCCAAGCAATTGTTTCATAACTTTTTCGAGACTTTTTCAATCTTCACGCAATACATGAGCGTGAGCCATGTATATAGCACTATAGGTGGAATAGAATGGTGGTTGTGTAGAAGACAAAAAGGAGAAGATAGCCTCACATCAACTAGGCGTATCAACGGGCTATGGAGATGCCCATCAATAGATATAAATGTGAGTGAGTAGGGATTGCCATGCAACGGATGCACTAGAGCTATAAATTTATGAAAGCTCAACAAAAGAAACTAGTGGGTGTGCATCCAACTTGCTTGCTCACGAAGACCAAGGCACTTGAGGAGGCCCATCATTGGAATATACAAGCCAAGTTCTATAATATAAAATTCCCACTAGTATATGAAAGTGATAACATGAGAGACTCTCTACTATGAAGATCATGGTGCTACTTTGAAGCACAAGTGTGGTAAAAGGATAGTAGCATTGCCCCTTTTTATTTTCTCTTTTTTTGGCCTTCTTTTTTTTATTTGGCCTTTCTCTGTTTTTTTGGGACAATGCTCTATTAAATGATGATCATCACACTTTTATTTATTTACAACTCAATGATTACAACTTGATTCTAAAACAAAGTATGACTCTATATGGGTGCCTCCGGCGGTGTACCGGGATATGCAATGAATCAAGAGTGACAAGTATGAAGAAATTATGAATGGTGGCTTTGCCACAAATACTATCTCAACTACATGATCATGCTAAGCAATATGACAATGATGAATGTGTCATGATGAACTAGATGGTGGAAAGTTGCATGGCAATATATCTCGGAATGGCTACGGAAATGCCATAATAGGTAGGTATGGTGGCTGTTTTGAGGAAGGTATATGGTAGGTGTATGATACCTGCGAAAGGTGCGCGGTATTAGAGAGGCTAGCAAAGGTGGAAGGGTGAGAGTGCGTATAATCCATGGACTCAACATTAGTCATAAAGAACTCATATACTTATTGCAAAAATCTAGAAGTTATCAAAGCAAAGTATTACGCGCATGCTCCTAAGGGGATAGATTGGTAGGAAAAGACCATCGCTCGTCCCCGACCGCCACTCATAAGGAAGACAATCAATAAATAAATCATGCTCCGACTTCATCACATAACGGTTCACCATACGTGCATGCTGCGGGAATCACAAACTTTAACACAAGTATTCTTTAAATTCACAACTACTCAACTAGCATGACTTTAATATTATCACCTCCATATCTCAAAACAATTATCAAGCTTCAATCTTTTCTTAGTATTCAACACACTCAAAAGAAAGTTTCACAAATCTTGAATACCAAGCATATTATTATTAAGAAAATTACCATGCTATTAAGAGACTCTCAAAATAATTTAAGTGAAGCATGAGAGATCAATAGTTTCTTTAAAACAAATCCACCACCGTGCTCTAAAAGATCTAAGTGAAGCACATAGAGCAAAATTATAACGCTCAAAAGATATAAGTGAAGCACATGGAGCAAAACTACATAGCTCAAAAGATATAAGTGAAGCACACAGAGCAAAACTACTTAGCTCAAAAGATATAAGTGAAGCACATAGAGTATTCTATCAAATTTTAATTCATGTATGGCTCTCTCAAAAGGTGTGTACAGAAAGGATGATTGTGGCACACTAAAACACAAAGACACAAATAATACAAGATGCTCCAAGCAAAACACATATCATGTTGGTGAATAAAAATATAGCTCCAGGTAAATTACCGATGGAAGTGGACGAAAGAGGGGATGCCTTCCGGGGCATCGCCAAGCTTTGACTTTTTTGTGTCCTTGGATTATCTTGGGGGTGCCATGGGAATCCCCAAGCTTAGGCTCTTGCCACTCCTTGTTACATAATCCATCAAAAGAATTAACCCAAAACTTGAAAACTTCACAACACAAAACTTAAAGTAGAAAACTCGTGAGCTCCGTTAGCGAAAGAAAACAAAAGACCACTTCAAGGTACTGTAATGAACTCATGCTTTATTTATATTGGTGTTAAACCTACTGTATTCCAACTTCTATATGGATTATAAACTATTTTACTAGCCATAGATTCATCAAAATAAGCAAACAACACATGAAAAACAGAATCTGTCAAAACAGAACAGTCTGTAGTAATCTGTAGCTAGCGCAAGATCTGGAACCCCAAAAATTCTAAAATAAATTGCTGGATGTCAGGAATTTATATATTAATCATCTGCAAAAATAATTAACTAAATATCACTCTTCAAATAAAAATGACCGCAGTTCTCGTGAGCGCTAAAGTTTCTGTTTTTTACAGCAAGTTCAACAAGACTTTCCCCAAGTCTTCCCAACGGTTCTACTTGGCACAAACACTAATTAAACACAAAATACACAAACAAAACAGAGGCTAAATAATTTATTTATTAAATAACAGAAAGGATAAATATTGGGTTGACTCCCAACAAGCGCTTTTCTTTAAAGCCTTATAGCTAGGCATAATATTTCAATGATGTTCACATGAAAGACAAGAATTGAAGCACAAAGAGAGCATCATAAAACACGTGACAAACACATCTAAGTCTAACATACTTCCTATGCATAGGCATCTTATAGGCAAACAAATTATCAAGGCAAGCAAAAACTAGCATATGCAAGGAAACGGAAAGAAACAATAGCAATCTCAACATAACGAGAGGTAATTTAGTAACATGAAAATTTCTACCACCATATTTTCCTCTCTCATAATAATTACATGTAGGATCATAATCAAATTCAACAAAATATCTATCACATAAAATATTTTCAACACGATCCTCATGCATGCAAAGTTGACACTCTTCAAAATAGTGGGATTAACATTAACTAAAGTCATGACCTTTCCAAACCCACTTTTATTATAAGTTCATAAGATTGAACATTCTCCAAATATGTGGGATCTAAAGTTGACATTCTTCTAAACCCACTTTCAATATTATTGCAAACATTATAATCAATCTCATATTCATCATGGGGTTTAAATAAATTTTCAAGATCGAAAGAAGAATCACCCCAATCATGATCATTGCAACAAGTAGAGGACATAGCAAAACTAGCATCCCCAAGCTTAGGGTTTTGCATATTATTAGAAAAATTGACATTAATAGGATTTATAATAGAATCATTGCAATCATGCTTTCTATTCAAATATCTATCGTGGATCGCTTCATGAGGTAATTCATCACACTTTTCAGATTCACAAATTTCAAGCAAAACTTCATAAAGATAATCTAGTGCACAAAACTCACTAGCAATTGGTTTATCATAATTGGACCTCTTAAAAAGATTAGCAAGTGGATGAGGATCCAACGATCTTAGGTTCTTTGTTTAGTAATAAATAAACAACTATTCTAACCATACGAGCAAACAAAAAGCAAACGGGCAAAAGAGGCAAATAGAGAGGGAGGATAGAGAGAGGGCGAATAAAACGGCAAGGGTGAAGTGGGGGAGAGGAAAATGAGAGGCAAATGGCAAATCATGTAATGCGAGAGATAGGGATTGTGATGGGTACTTGGTATGTTGACTTTTTGCGTAGACTCCCCGGCAACGGCACCAGAAATCCTTCTTGCTACGTCTTGAGCTTGCGTTGGTTTTCCCCGAAGAGGAAGGTATGACGCAGTAGAGTAGCGTAAGTATTTCCCTCAGTTTTTGAGAACCAAGGTATCAATCCAGTAGGAGGCCACGCTCAAGTCCCTCGTACCTGCACAAAGCGATAGCTACTCGCAACCAACGCGATTAGGGGTTGTCAATCCCTTCACGGTCACTTACGAGAGTGAGATCTGATAGATATAATATTTTTGGTATTTTTGGTATAAAGATGCAAAGTAAAAAGTAAAAGCAAAGTAAAAAAGCAAAGCAAGATTAAAGTGATGGAGATTGATATGATGAGAATAGACCCGGGGGCCATAGGTTTCACTAGTGGCTTCTCTCAAGAGCATAAGTATTCTACGGTGGGTGAACAAATTACTGTTGAGCAATTGACAGAATTGAGCATAGTTATGAGAATATCTAGGCATGATCATGTATATAGGCATCACATCCATGACAAGTAGACCGAAACAATTCTGCATCTACTACTATTACTCCACTCATCGACCGCTATCCAGAATGCATCTAGAGTATTAAGTTAAAAACAGAATAACACCTTAAGCAAGATGACATGATGTAGAGACATAAATTCATGCAATATGAAATAAACCCCATCTTGTTATCCTCGATGACAACGATGTAATACGTGCATTGTTGCCCCTTCTGTCACTGGGAAAGGACACCGCAAGATCGAACCCAAAGCTAAGCACTTCTCCCATGGCAAGAACTACCAATCTAGTTGGCCAAACCAAATAGATAATTCGAAGAGACTTGCAAAGATAACCAATCATACATAAAATAATTCAGAGAAGACTCAAATATTATTCATAGATAGACTTGATCATAAACCCACAATTCATCGGTCTCAACAAACACACCGCAAAAATAAGATTACATCGAATGGATCTCCACAAGAGAGGGGGAGAACTTTGTATTGAGATCCAAAAAGAGAGAAGAAGCCATCTAGCTACTAACTATGGACCCGAAGGTCTGAGGTAAACTACTCACACTTCATCGGAGGGGCTAGGATGATGTAGAAGCCCTCCGTGATGACAGCCCTCTTCCGGCGGAGCTCCGGAACAGGCCCCAAGATGGGATCTCGTGGATACAGAAAGTTGCGGCGGTGGAATTAGGTTTTTGGCTCCTGTTCTGATCGTTTGGGGGTACGTATGTATATATAGGAGGAAGGAGTACGTCGGTGGAGCACCGAGGGGCCCACGAGGCAGGGGGGCGCGCCCTAGGGGGGGCGCACCCCCCACCCTTGTGACCTCCTCTTCGACTCCTTGGAGTAGGGTCCAAGTCTCCTGGATCACGTTCGGTGAGAAAATCACGTTCCCGAAGATTTTATTCCGTTTGGACTCCGTTTGATATTCCGTTTCTCCGAAACACTGAAATAGGAAAAAAAACATCAATTCTGGGCTGGGCCTCCGATTAATAAGTTAGTCCCAAAAATAATATAAAAGTGGAAAATAAAGCCCATTATAGTCCAAAACAGTAGATAATATAGCATGGAGCAATCAAAAATTATAGATACGTTGGAGACGTATCAATTGGTCCTGGCTGTTAACGGGTTATCGGATCCAAAACCGGACCCGATAGCTTAACGTCGTTCCGTTACGGTGGATGCCACGTGTCGGTCACCCTTGACGAAAGCACTTCTATGACGCGCGATTTATCGTCATGGAAGTGGACACTTCCGTGATGATAATTTTCGTAATGTCATGGAACACTTCTACGACAACACAGGTATGACTATCTTCATTCTGTCATAAACTTGTCATGGATGTACATGCATGACAGAAAACGTGACCTACTGTGACAAACACGTATCATTGCGGAACTGTATTTTTTTTGTAGTGCCTACTCCCACTAGGAGGAGGACTCCTCCTCCTGGGGTGCCCTTCTAGGGCCGGCCGGCCTCCCCCCTTGCTCCTTTATATACGGGGGCAGGGGGCACCCCAAGACACACAAGTTGATCAGTTGATCTTTTAGCCGTGTGCGGTTCCCCCTCCACAATAATCCACCTCGGTCATATCGTAGCGGTGCTTAGGCGAAGCCCTACATCGGTAGCATCATCATCACCGTCATCATGCCGTCGTGCTGACGGAACTCTCCCTCGAAGCTCTGCTGGATCGGAGTTCGTGGGACATCACCGAGTTGAACGTGTGCTAAACTTGGAGGTGTCGTACGTTTGGTACTTGGATCAGTCGGATCGTGAAGACGTACGACTACATCAACTGCATTCTCATAACGCTTCCGCTTACGGTCTACAAGGGTACGTGGATGACACTCTCCCCTCTCGTTGCTATGCATCACCATGATCTTGCGTGTGCGTAGGATTTTTTTTGAAATTACTGCGTTCCCCAACAGTGGTATCAGAGCCAGGTCTATGCGAAGATGGTATATGCATGAGTAGAACACAAAGGAATTGTGGGCGTGGGAATATACATATTTCTTGCCGTCACTAGTTGATTCTTGATTCAGTGGTATTGTTGGATGAAGCGTGATACGTCCATTTTGCATCATGCTTTTATATCGATATTTATTGCATTATGGGTTGTTATTACACATTATGTCACAATACTTATGCCTATTCTCTCTTATTTTACAAGGTTTACATGAAGAGGGGGAATGCCGACAGCTGGAATTCTGGGCTGGAAAAGGAGCAAATATTAGATACCTATTCTGCACATCTCCAAAAGTCCTGAAACTCCACGGGAGCACTTTTCATAATATATAAAAAATATTGGGCGCAAGAAGTACCAGAGGGGGGCCACCCACCAGCCACGAGGGTGGGGGGGTGCCCCCTGCCTCGTGGGCCCCCTGGTGGCCCTCTGATGCCCATCTTCTGCTATGTGAGGTCTTTCGTCCGAGAAAAAATAAGAAGCAAGCTTTGGAGAAGAAACTTGATACGTCTCCAACGTATCTATAATTTTTGATTGTTCCATGATATTATATTATCAACCTTGGATGTTTTATATGCATTTATATGCTATTTTATATGATTTTTGGGACTAACCTATTAACCTAGAGCCCAGTGCTACTTTCTGTTTTTTCCTTGTTTTAGAGTATCGTAGAAAAGGAAAATCAAACGAAGTCTAATTGACCTGAAACTTCACGGAACTTATTTTTGGAAGGAAAGCAACCCGGGAGACTTGGAGTCCACGTAAGGGAAGCAACGAGGAGGCCACGAGGCAGGGGGGCGCGCCCACCCCCCCCCCCCCCCCCCCCGGCCCGCCCTCCACCCTCATGGGCCCCTCGTGGCTCCCCTAATGTACTTCTTCCGCCTATATATCTCCATATACCCTAAAAACATCCGGGAGCTCAATAGATTGGGAGTTCCGCCGCCAGAAGCCTCCGTAGCCACCGAAAGCCAATCTAGACCTGTTCCGGCACCCTGCCGGAGGGGGCAATCCCTCTCCGGTGGCCATCTTCATCATCCCGGTGCTCTCCATGACGAGGAGGGAGTAGTTCTCCCTCCGGGCTGAGGGTATGTACCAGTAGCTATGTGTTTGATCTCTCTCTCTCTCGTGTTCTTGAGGTGATACGATCTTGATGTATCGCGAGTTTTGCTATTATAGTTGGATCTTATGTTTCTTCTCCCCCTCTACTCTCTTGTAATGAATTGAGTTTCCCCTTTGAAGTTATCTTATCGGATTGAGTCTTTAAAGATTTGAGAACACTTGATGTATGTCTTGCCGTGCGTATCTGTGGTGACAATGGGATATCACGTGATTCACTTGATGTATGTTTTGGTGATCAACTTGCGGGTTCCGCCCATGAACCTATGCATAGGGGTTGGCACATGTTTTCATCGTGATTCTCCGGTAGGAACTTTGGGGCACTCTTTGAGGTTCTATGTGTTGGTTGAATAGATAAATCTGAGATTGTGTGATGCATATCGTATAATCATACCCACGGATACTTGGGGTGACATTGGAGTATCCAGGTGACATTAGGGTTTTGATTGATTTGTGTCTTAAGGTGTTATTCTAGTACGAACTCTAGGGCTGTTTGTGACACTTATAGGAAGAGCCCAACGGATTGATTGGAAAGAATAACTTTGAGGTGGTTTCGTACCCTACCATAATCTCTTCATTTGCTCTCCGCTATTTGTGACTTTAGAGTGACTCTTTGTTGCATGTTGAGGGATAGTTATGTGATCCAATTATGTTATTATTGTTGAGAGGACTTGCACTAGTGAAAGCATGAACCCTAGGCCTTGTTTCAACGCATTGCAATACCGTTTACGCTCACTTTTATCATTAGTTACCTTGCTGTTTTTATATTTTCAGATTACAAAAACCATTATCTACTATCCATATACCACTTGTATCACCATCTCTTCGCCGAACTAGTGCACCTATACAATTTACCATTGTATTGGGTGTGTTGGGGACACAAGAGACTCTTTGTTATTTGGTTGCAGGGTTGCTTGAGATAGACCATCTTCATCCTACGCCTCCTACGGATTGATAAACCTTAGGTCATCCACTTGAGGGAAATTTGCTACTATCCTACAAACCTCTGTACTTGGAGGCCCAACAACTTCTACAAGAAGAAGGTTGTGTATTAGACATCAAAACTCCGCCGCCACGAGGCGGAACCTTGGCGGAACCAATCTAGGGCTCCGGCAGAGCTGTTCTGCCGGGGAAACTTCCCTCCGGAAGGGGGAAGTCATCACCAACGATCCTCTCATCGGGAGGGGGTCAATCTCCATCAACATATTCACCAGCACCATCTCATCTCAAACCCTAGTTCATCTCTTGTATCCCATCTTTGTATCCAAACCTTAGATTGGTACCTGTGGGTTGCTAGTAGTGTTGATTACTCCTTGTAGTTGATGCTAGTTGGTTTACTTGGTGGAAGATCATATGTTCAGATCCATTATGCATATTAATACCCCTCTGATTATGAAAATGAATATGCTTTGTGAGTAGTTATGTTTGTTCCTGAGGACATGGGAGAAGTCTTGCTATAAGTAGTCATGTGAATTTGGTATTCGTTCGATATTTTGATGAGATGTATGTTGTCATCCCTCTACTGGTGTCATGTGAACGTCGACTACATGACACTTCACCATTGTTTGGGCCTAGAGGGAGGCATTGGGAAGTAATAAGTAGATGATGGGTTGCTAGAGTGACAGAAGCTTAAACCCTAGTTTATGCGTTGCTTCATAAGGGGCTGATTTGTATCCATATGTTTCATGCTATGGTTAGGTTTACCTTAATACTTCTGTTGTAGTTGCGGATGCTTGCAATGGGGGTTAATCATAAGTGGGATGCTTGTCCAAGTAAGGGTAGTACCCAAGCACTGGTCCACCCACATATCAAATTATCAAAGTACCGAACATGAATCATATGAACGTGATGAAAACTAGCTTGATGATAATTCCCATGTGTCCTTGGGAGCGCTTTCCTTCATATAAGAGTTTTTCCAGGCTTGTCCTTTGCTACCAAAAGAATTGGTCCATCTTGCTGCACCTTATTTACTTTTAGTACTTGCTACTCGTTACAAATTACCTTATCACAAAACTATCTGTTACCGATAATTTCAGTGCTTGCAGAGAATACCTTACTGAAAACTGCTTATCATTTCCTTCTGCTCCTCGTTGGGTTCGACACTCTTACTTATCGAAAAGCTACGGTAGACCCCCTATACTTGTGGGTCATCAAGACTCTTTTTTGGTGCCGTTGCCGGGGAGTGAAGCTCCTTTGGTAGGTGAAATTTGGTAAGGAAAAAATTTATATAGTGTGCTGAAATTTATTGTCACTTGTTACTATGGAACATAATCCTTCGAGGGGTTTGTTCGGGGTATATTCACCTCGTCCAGAACCAAAATTAGCTACCCCTCAACCTACTGAACCTACTGAAAATGTTTACTTTGAAATTCCTTCGGGTATGATAGAGAAACTGCTAGCTAATCCTTTTGCAGGAGATGGAACATTGCATCCAGATTTACACGTAATCTATGTGGATGAGGTTTGTGGATTATTTAAGCTTGCAGGTATGCCCGAGGATGTCATCAAGAAGAAGGTTTTCCCTTTATCTTTGAAGGGAGATGCATTGACATGGTATAGGCTATGTGATGATATGGGATCATGGGACTACAAGCGATTGAAATTGGAATTTCACCAGAAGTTTTATCCTATGCATCTTGTCCATCGTGATCGTAATTATATATATATAAGTTTTGGCCTCGCGAAGGAGAAAGCATTGCTCAAGCTTGGGGGAGGCTTAAGTCAATGTTATATTCATACCCCAATCATGAGCTCTCAAGAGAAATGATTATTCAAAAAATTTATGCTCGGCTTTCTCTCAGTAATCGCTCCATGCTCGATACTTCTTGTACTGGATCTTTTATGATGAAGACTATTGATTCAAATGGAATTTATTGAAGAGAATTAAACGCAACTCTGAATATTTGGACCTCGACGTAGGTAAGGAGTCAGGTATAACACCTAAGTTTGATTGTGTTAAATCTTTTATGGATACCGATGCTTTCCGTGAATTTAGCACTAAATATGGACTTGACTCTAAGATAGTAGCTTCTTTCTGTGAATCATTTGCTACTCATGTTGATCTCCCTAAGGAGAAGTGGTTTAAATATAATCCTCCCATTGAATTAAAAGTAGTTGCACCTATTAAAGTTGAAGAAAAGATTATCACTTATAATGACCCTGTTGTTCCTACTGCTTATGTTGAGAAACCACCTTTCCTTGTTAGAATAAAGGATCATGCTAAAGTTTCAACTGTAGTCAACAAAAGTAATATTAGGACACACAAACCCCCTGAGAAAGTTAAAGTTGAACCTAATATTGCTATGGTTAAAGATTTATTGGCCGATAATATTGATGGGCATGTTATTTACTTCTATGATGAGACTGCTAGAATTGCTAGACCTGATACTACAAATAAACATAGACCTGTGGTAGGCATGCCTGTTATTTCTGTTAAAATAGGAGATAATTGCTATCATGGCTTATGTGATATGGGTGCTAGTGCAATACCTCATTCCTTATACCAAGAAATTATGCATGATATTGCACCTGCTGATATAGAAGAGATTGATATTACAATTAAGCTTGCCAATAGAGATACTATTTCGCCAATTGGGATTGTTAGAGATGTTGAAGTCTTGTGTGGGAAAGTTAAATACCCTGCTGATTTTCTTGTTCTTGGTTCTCCACAAGATGACTTTTGTCCCATTATATTTGGTAGACCCTTCTTGAATATTGTTAATGCTAAGATAGACTGCAATAAGGATATTGTTTCTGTTGGTTTAGGGGATATGTCTCATGAGTTTAATTTTGCTAAATTTCGTAGACAACCCCATGATAAAGAATTGCCTAGTAAAGATGAAATTATTGGTCTTGATTCTATTGTCGCGCCTCCTACTGATCTTTTAGAACAATATTTGCTAGACCATGAAAATGATATGTTTATGAATGAAAGAAGGGAAATAGATGAAGTGTTCTTTAAACAGGGACCTATTCTAAACACAACTTGCCTGTTGAAATTTTAGGGGATCCTCCTCACCCAAGGGTAATCCTGTGTTTGATCTTAAACCATTGCCTGATACTCTTAAATATGCTTATCTTGATGAAAAGAAGATATATCCTATTATTAGTGCTAACCTTTCAGAGCATGAAGAAGAGAAACTATTGAAAAATCTGAAGAAGCACCGTGCTGCTATTGGATATACTCTTGATGATCTTAAAGGCATTAGTCCCACTCTATGTCAACATAAAATAAATTTGGATAAAGATGCCAAACCAGTTATTGATCACCAACGACGGTTGAATCCTAAGATGAAAGAAGTGGTAAGAAAGGAAATATTAAAGCTCCTTGAGGTAGGTATAATTTATCCCGTTGCTGATAGTCAGTGGGTAAGTCCTGTTCATTGTGTCCCTAAGAAGGGAGATATTACTGTCATTCCTAATGATAAAGATGAATTGATTCCACAAAGAATTATTAAAGGTTATAGGATGGTAATTGATTTTTGCAAATTAAATAAAGCTACTAAAAATGATCATTACCCTTTGCCTTTCATTGATCAAATGCTAGAAAGATTATCCAAACATACACATTTTTGCTTTCTAGATGGTTACTCTGGCTTCTCTCAAATACATGTGTCAGCTGATGATCAAGCAAAGACCAATTTTACTTGCCCTTTCGATACTTTTTCTTATAGACGTATGCCTTTTGGTTTATGTAATGCACCTGCTACCTTTGAAAGATGCATGATCTGACTTTTGTGAAAAGATTTGTGAGGTTTTCATGGACGATTTCTCCGTTTATGGATCCTCTTTTGATGATTGCTTGAGCAACCTTGATCGAGTTTTGCAGAGATGTGAAGAAACTAATCTTGTCTTGAACTGGGAGAAGTGCCACTTTATGGTTAATGAAGGTATTGTCTTGGGGCACAAAATTTCTGAAAAAGGTATTGAAGTTGATAAAGCTAAAGTTGATGCTATTGAAAAGATGTCGTGTCCCAAGGACATTAAAGGTATAAGAAGTTTGCTTGGTCATGCCAGTTTTTATAGGAGGTTCATTAAGGACTTCTCAAAAATTTCTCGGCCTCTGACTAACCTATTACAAAAAGATATTCCTTTTGTCTTTGATGATGATTGTGTAGAAGCATTTGAAATACTTAAGAAAGCTTTGATTTCTGCACCTATTGTTCAGCCACCTGATTGGAATTTACCTTTGAAATTATGTGTGATGCTAGCGATTATGCTGTAGGTGCTGTTTTAGGACAAAGAGTTGATAAGAAGCTGAATGTTATCCAATATGCTAGTAAAACTCTAGATAGTGCCCAGAGAAATTATGCTACTACTGAAAAAGAATTTTTAGCAATTGTTTTTGCTTGTGATAAGTTCAGACCTTATATTGTTGATTCTAAAGTAACTATTCACACTGATCATGATGCTATTAAATACCTTATGGAAAAGAAAGATGCTAAACCTAGACTTATTAGATGGGTTCTCTTGCTACAAGAATTTGATTTGCATATTATTGATAGAAAGGGAGGTGAGAACCCCGTTGCAGACAACTTGTCTAGGTTAGAGAATGTTCTTGATGACCCACTACCTACTGATGATAGCTTTCCTGATGAACAACAGAATGTCATCAATGCTTCTCGTACTGCTCCATGGTATGGTGATTATGCTAATTACATTATTGCTAAATTCATACCACCTAGTTTCACATATCAGCAAAAGAAAAAGTTCTTCTATGATTTAAGGCATTACTTCTGGGATGACCCACATCTTTATAAAGAAGGAGTAGACGGTGTTATTAGACGTTGTGTACCTGAGCATGAACAGGAACAGATCCTACGCAAGTGTCACTCTGAGGCTTATGGACGGCACCACACTGGAGATAGAACTGCACATAAGGTATTGCAATCCGGTTTTTATTGGCCTACTCTCTTCAAGGATGCCCGTAAGTTTGTCTTATCTTGTGATGAATGTCAAAGAATCGATAATATTAGTAGACGTCAAGAAATGCCTATGAATTATTCACTTGTTATTGAACCATTTGATGTTTGGGGCTTTGATTATATTGGACCTTTTCCTTCCTCTAATGGGTATACACATATTTTGGTTGATGTTGAGTACGTTACTAAGTGGGTAGAAGCTATTCCAACTATTAACTACCTCTATTAAGATGCTTAAAGAAGTTATTTTCCCGAGGTTTGGAGTCCCTCGATATTTAATGACTGATGGTGGTTCACACTTTATTCATGGTGCCTGTCGTAAAATGCTTGCTAAGTATGATGTTAATCATAGAATTGCATCTCCTTATCACCCACAGTCTAGTGGTCAAGTAGAATTGAGTAATAGAGAGCTCAAATTAATTTTGCAAAAGACCGTTAATAGATCTAGGAAGAATTGGTCCAAGAAACTTGATGATGCATTATGGGCTTATAGAACTGCATATAAAAATCCTATGTGTATGTCTCCTTATAAAATGGTTTATGGTAAAGCTTGTCACTTACCTCTCGAACTAGAACATAAGTGTTGGAAATATGCCCTAGAGGCAATAATAAAAGCATTATTATTATATTTCCTTGTTCATGATAATTGTCTTTATTCATGCTATAATTTTGATCAACAGATAGTCATGGTTTCCTGACTATGGGCATTGGATGTCATTGATAACGAGATCACATCATTAGGAGAATGATGTGATGGACAAGACCCAATCCTAAACATAGCACAAGATCGTATAGTTCGTTTGCTAGAGTTTTCCAATGTCAAGTATCCTTTCCTTAGACCATGAGATCGTGTAACTCCCGGATACCATAGGAGTGCTTTGGGTGTACCAAACATCACAACGTAACTGGGTGACTATAAAGGTATACTACGGGTATCTCCGAAAGTGTCTGTTGGGTTGACACGGATCAAGACTGGGATTTGTCACTCCGTATGACGGAGAGGTATCACTGGGCCCACTCGGTAATGCATCATCATAATGAGCTCAAAGTGACCAAGTTTCTGGTCACGGGATCATGCATTACGGTACGAGTAAAGTGACTTGCCGGTAACGAGATTGAATGAGGTATTGGGATACCGACGATCGAATCTCGGGCAGGTAACATACCGATTGACGAAGGGAATTGTATACGGGGTTGCTTGAATCCTCGACATCGTGGTTCATCTGATGAGATCATCGAGGAGCATGTGGGAACCAACATGGGTATCCATATCCCGCTGTTGGTTATTGACCGGAGAGCGATCTCGGTCATGTCTACATGTCTCCTGAACCCGTAGGGTCTACACACTTAAGGTTCGGTGACGCTAGGGTTGTAGGGATATGTATATGCAGTAACCCAAATGTTGTTCGGAGTCCTGGATGAGATCCCGGACGTCACGAGGAGTTCCGGAATGGTCCGGAGGTAAAGAATTATATATAGGAAGTGCTATTTCGGGCATCGGGACAAGTTTCGGGGTCACCGGTATTGTACCGGGACCACCGGAAGGGTCCCGGGGGTCCACCGGGTGGGGACACCTGCCCCGGGGGGCCACATGGGCTGTAGGGGGTGCGCCTTGGCCTACATGGGCCAAGGGCACCAGCCCCAAGAGGCCCATGCGCCTAGGGTTCAAGAAGGGAAGAGTCCCAAAGGGGGAAGGCACCCCCTAGGTGCCTTGGGGGGGAGGGATTCCTCCCTTGGCCGCCGCCCCCCCTAGGAGATTGGATCTCCTAGGGCCGGCGTCCCCCCCTTGGACTCCCTATATATAGTGGAGAAAGGAGGGCCTCTCAACCCTTGCCTTTGGTGCCTCCCTCTCCCTCTCCAACACATCCTCCTCCTCCATAGTGCTTGGCGAAGCCCTGCCGGAGTACTGCAGCTCCACCACCACCACGTCGTCGTGCTGCTGTTGGAGCCATCTTCCTCAACCTCTGCTTCCCCTTGCTGGATCAAGAAGAAGGAGACGTTACGCTGACCGTACGTGTGTTGAACGCGGAGGTGCTGTCCGTTCGGCGCTAGGATCTCCGGTGATTTGGATCACGTCGAGTACGCCTTCCTCATCCCCGTTCTTTGAACGCTTCCGCGCGTGATCTACAAAGGTATGTAGATGCAATCCGATCACTCGTTGCTAGATGAACTCCTAGATGGATCTTGGTGAAACCATAGGAAAATATTTGTTTTCTGCAACGTTCACCAACAGTGGTATCAGAGCCAGGTTTATGCATAGTTCTCTTGCACGAGTAGAACACAATTTGTTGTGGGCGTTGATGTTGTCAACTTTCTTGCCGCTACTAGTCTTATCTTGCTTCAATGGTATTGTGGGATGAAGTGGCCCGGACCAACCTTACACGTACGCTTACGTGAGACCGGTTCCACCGACTAACATGCACAAGTTGCATAAGGTGGCTGGCGGGTGTCTGTCTCTCCCACTTTAGTTGGAGCGGATTCGATGAAAAGGGTCCTTATGAAGGCTAAATAGAAGTTGACAAATCACGTTGTGGCTTTCACGTAGGTAAGAAAACGTTCTTGCCAGAACCCTACTTCAGCCACGTAAAACATGCAACAACGATTAGAGGACGTCTAACTTGTTTTTGCAGCAAGTGCTTTGTGATATGATATGGCCAAAGTTGTGATGAATGATGAATGATATATATGTGATGTATGAAATTTTCATGCTATTATAATAGGAATCACGACTTGCATGTCGATGAGTATGACAACCGGCAGGAGCCATAGGAGTTGTCTTTATTTTTTGTATGACCTGCGTGTCATTGAGAAATGCCATGTAAATTACTTTACTTTATTGCTAAACGCGTTAGCCATAGTAGTAGAAGTAATAGTTGGCGAGCAACTTCATGGAGACACGATGATGGAGATCATGGTGTCATGCCGGTGACAAGATGATCATGGAGCCCCAAGATGGAGATCAAAGGAGCTATGTTATATTGGCCATATCATGTCACTATTATTATTTGATTGCATGTGATCTTTATCATGTTTTTGCATCTTGTTTACTTAGAACGACGGTAGTAAATAAGATGATCCCTCATAATAATTTCAAGAAAGTGTTCCCCCTAACTGTGCACCGTTGCCACAGTTCGTTGTTTCGAAGCACCACGTGATGATCGGGTGTGATAGATTCCAACGTTCACATACAACGGGTGTAAGACAGATTTACACATGCAAACACTTAGGTTGACTTGACGAGCCTAGCATGTACAGACATGGCCTCGGAACACAGAAGACCGAAAGGTCGAGCATGAGTCGTATAGAAGATATGATCAACATGAAGATGTTCATCGATGTTGACTAGTCCGTCTCACGTGATGATCGGACACGGCCTAGTTAACTCGGATCATGTTATACTTAGATTACAGGAGGGATGTCTATCTAAGTGGGAGTTCATTGAATAATTTGATTAGATGAACTTAATTATCATGAACTTAGTCTAAATTTTTTTACAATATGTCTTGTAGATCAAATGGCCAACGTAGTCCTCAACTTCAACGCGTTCCTAGAGAAAACCAAGCTGAAAGACGATGGCAGCAACTACACGGACTGGGTCCGGAACCTGAGGATCATCCTCATAGCTGCTAAGAAAGATTATGTCCTACAAGCACCGCTGGGTGACGCACCTATTCTCCCTGCAGAACAAGACGTTATGAACGCTTGGCAGGCACGTACCGATGACTACTCCCTCGTTCAGTGTGGCATGCTTTACAGCTTAGAGCCGGGGCTCCAAAAGCGTTTTGAGAGACACGGAGCATATGAGATGTTCGAAGAGATGAAAATGGTTTTTCAAGCTCATGCCCGGGTCGAGAGATATCAAGTCTCCGACAAGTTCTTCAGCTGTAAGATGGAGGAAAACAGTTCTGTCAGTGAGCACATACTCACTATGTCTGGGTTGCATAACCGCTTGACTCAGCTGGGAGTTAATCTCCCGGATGACGCGGTCATTGACAGAATCCTTCAGTCGCTTCCACCGAGCTACAAGAGCTTTGTGATGAACTTCAATATGCAGGGGATGGAAAAGACCATTCCTGAAGTATTTGCAATGCTGAAATCAGCAGAGGTAGAAGTCAAAAAGGAACATCAAGTGTTGATGGTGAATAAAACCACTAAGTTCAAGAAGGGCAAGGGTAAGAAAGCTTTCAAGAAGGACAGCAAGGGAGTTGCCGCGCCCGGCAAGCAAGCTGCCGGGAAGAAGCCAAAGAATGGACCCAAGCCCGAGACTGAGTGCTTTTATTGCAAGGAAAGTGGTCACTGGAAACGGAACTGCCCCAAATACTTAGCGGTTAAGAAGGCCGGCAAAACAAAAGGTATATGTGATATACATGTAATTGATGTGTACCTTACCAGTACTCGTAGTAGCTCCTGGGTATTTGATACCGGTGCAGTTGCTCACATTTGTAACTCAAAGTAGGAGCTGCGGAATAAGTGGAGACTGGCGAAGGACGAGGTGACGATGCGCGTCGGGAATGGTTCCAAGGTCGATGTGATCACCGTCGGCACGCTACCTCTACATTTACCTACGGGATTAGTTATGAACCTCAATAATTGTTATTTAGTGCCAAGTTTGAGCATGAATATTGTATCAGAATCTCGTTTAATTCGAGATGGCTACTCATTTAAATCCGATAATAATGGTTGTTCTATTTATATGAGAGATATGTTTTATGGTCATGCTCCGATGGTGAATGGTTTATTCTTAATGAATCTCGAGCGTAATGCTACACATGTTCATAGTGTGAGTACCAAAAGATGTAAGATTGATAATGATAGTCCCACATACTTGTGGCACTGCCGCCTTGGTCACATAGGTGTCAAACGCATGAAGAAGCTCCATGCTGATGGACTTTTAGAGTCTCTTGATTACGAATCATTTGACACGTGCGAACCATGCCTCATGGGTAAAATGACCAAGACTCCCTTCTCAGGAACAATGGAGCGAGCAACCAACTTATTGGAAATCATACATACTGATGTGTGCGGTCCAATGAGTGTTGAGGCTCGCGGTGGCTATCGTTATGTTCTCACCCTCACTGATGACTTGAGTAGATATGGGTATGTCTACTTAATGAAACACAAGTCTGAAACCTTTGAAAAGTTCAAGGAATTTCAGAGTGAGGTTGAGAATCAACGTGACAGGAAAATCAAGTTCCTGCGATCAGATCGTGGAGGAGAATACTTGAGTCATGAGTTTGGCACACACTTAAGAAAATGTGGAATAGTTTCACAGCTCACGCCGCCTGGAACACCTCAGCGTAATGGTGTTTCCGAACGTCGTAATCGCACTCTATTAGATATGGTGCGATCTATGATGTCTCTTGCCGATTTACCGCTATCTTTTTGGGGCTATGCTTTAGAGACTGCCGCATTCACTTTAAATAGGGCTCCGTCGAAATCCATTGAGACGACACCGTTTGAATTATGGTTTGGGAAGAAACCTAAGCTATCGTTTCTAAAAGTTTGGGGATGCGATGCTTATGTCAAGAAACTTCAACCTGAAAAGCTCGAACCCAAATCGGAAAAATGCGTCTTCATAGGATACCCTAAAGAAACTATTGGGTATACCTTCTTCCTCAGATCCGAAGGCAAGATCTTTGTTGCCAAGAATGGATCCTTTCTAGAGAAAGAGTTTCTCTTGAAAGAAGTAAGTGGGAGGAAAGTAGACCTTGATGAAGTATTACCTCTTGAACCGGAAAATGGCGCAACTCAAGAAAATGTTTCTGAGGTGCCTGCACCGACAAGAGAGGAAGTTAATGATGATGATCAAGATACTTCTGATCAAGCTCCTACTGAAATTCGTAGGTCCATAAGGACACGTTCCGCACCAGAGTGGTACGGCAACCCTATCTTGGAAATCATGTTGTTAGACAACGGTGAACCTTCGAACTATAAAGAAGCGATGGCGGGCCCGGATTCCGTCAAATGGCTAGAAGCCATGAAATCCGAGATAGGATCCATGTATGAAAACGAAGTATGGACTTTGACTGACTTGCCCGTAGAGCGGCGAGCCATAGAAAATAAATGGATCTTTAAGAAGAAGACTGACGCAGATGGTAATGTGACCATCTATAAAGCTCGGCTTGTCGCTAAGGGTTATCGACAAGTTCAAGGGGTTGACTACGATGAGACTTTCTCACCGGTAGCGAAGTTGAAGTCCGTCCGAATCATGTTAGCGATTGCCACATTCTATAATTATGAAATATGGCAAATGGACGTCAAAACGGCATTCCTTAATGGTTTCCATAAGGAAGAATTGTATATGATGCAGCCGGAAGGTTTTGTCGATCCTAAGAATGCTGACAAGGTGTGCAAGCTCCAACGCTCGATTTATGGGCTGGTGCAAGCATCTCGGAGTTGGAACATTCGCTTTGATGAGATGATCAAAGCGTTTGGGCTTACGCAGACTTATGGAGAAGCCTGCATTTACAAGAAAGTGAGTGGGAGCTCTGTAGCATTTCTCATATTATATGTAGATGACATACTTTTGATGGGAAATGATATAGAACTCTTGGACAGCATAAAGGCCTACTTGAATAAGAGTTTTTCAATGAAGGACCTTGGAGAAGCTGCTTATATATTAGGCATCAAGATCTACAGAGATAGATCAAGACGCCTCATAGGTCTTTCACAAAGCACATACCTTGATAAGATATTGAAGAAGTTCAATATGGATCAGTCTAAGAAGGGGTTCTTGCCTGTGTTACAAGGTGTGAAATTGAGCTCAGCTCAATGTCCGACCACGGCAGAAGATATAGAAGAGATGAGTGTCATCCCTTATGCCTCAGCCATAGGTTCTATTATGTATGCCATGCTGTGTACCAGACCTGATGTAAACCTTGCCGTAAGTTTGGTAGGAAGGTACCAAAGTAATCCCGGCAAGGAACACTGGACAGCGGTCAAGAATATCCTAAAGTACCTGAAAAGGACTAAGGAAATGTTTCTCGTTTATGGAGGTGACGAAGAGCTCGTCGTAAAGGGTTACGTCGACGCTAGCTTCGACACAGATCTGGATGACTCTAAGTCACAAACCGGATACGTGTATATTTTGAATGGTGGGGCAGTAAGCTGGTGCAGTTGCAAGCAGAGCGTCGTGGCGGGATCTACATGTCAAGCGGAGTACATGGCAGCCTCGGAGGCATCACATGAAGCAATTTGGGTGAAGGAGTTCATCACCGACCTAGGAGTCATACCCAATGCGTCGGGGCCGATCAAGCTCTTCTGTGACAACACTGGAGCTATTGCTCTTGCCAAGGAGCCCAGGTTTCACAAGAAGACAAGGCACATCAAGCGTCGCTTCAACTCCATTCGTGAAAATGTTCAAGATGGAGACATAGATATCTGTAAAGTACACACGGACCTGAATGTAGCAGATCCGTTGACTAAACCTCTCCCTAGAGCAAAACATGATCAACACCAGAATTCCATGGGTGTTCAATTCATCACAATGTAACTAGATTATTGACTCTAGTGCAAGTGGGAGACTGTTGGAAATATGCCCTAGAGGCAATAATAAAAGCATTATTATTATATTTCCTTGTTCATGATAATTGTCTTTATTCATGCTATAATTGTGTTATCCGGAAATCGTAATACATGTGTCAATAATAGACACCAACATGTCCCTAGTAAGCCTCTAGTTGACTAGCTCGTTGATCAACAGATAGTCATGGTTTCCTGACTATGGGCATTGGATGTCATTGATAACGAGATCACATCATTAGGAGAATGATGTGATGGACAAGACCCAATCCTAAACATAGCACAAGATCGTATAGTTCGTTTGCTAGAGTTTTCCAATGTCAAGTATCCTTTCCTTAGACCATGAGATCGTGTAACTCCCGGATACCGTAGGAGTGCTTTGGGTGTACCAAACATCACAACGTAACTGGGTGACTATAAAGGTATACTACGGGTATCTCCGAAAGTGTCTGTTGGGTTGACACGGATCAAGACTGGGATTTGTCACTCCGTATGACGGAGAGGTATCACTGGGCCCACTCGGTAATGCATCATCATAATGAGCTCCAAGTGACCAAGTGTCTGGTCATGGGATCATGCATTACGGTACGAGTAAAGTGACTTGCCGGTAACGAGATTGAACGAGGTATTGGGATACCGACGATCGAATCTCGGGCAGGTAACATACCGATTGACGAAGGGAATTGTATACGGGGTTGCTTGAATCCTCGACATCGTGGTTCATCCGATGAGATCATCGAGGAGCATGTGGGAACCAACATGGGTATCCATATCCCGCTGTTGGTTATTGACCGGAGAGCGATCTCGGTCATGTCTACATGTCTCCTGAACCCGTAGGGTCTACACACTTAAGGTTCGGTGACGCTAGGGTTGTAGGGATATGTATATGCAGTAACCCAAATGTTGTTCGGAGTCCTGGATGAGATCCCGGACGTCACGAGGAGTTCCGGAATGGTCCGGAGGTAAAGAATTATATATAGGAAGTGCTATTTCGGGCATCGGGACAAGTTTCGGGGTCACCGGTATTGTACCGGGACCACCGGAAGGGTCCCGGGGGTCCACCGGGTGGGGACACCTGCCCCGGGGGCCCACATGGGCTGTAGGGGGTGCGCCTTGGCCTACATGGGCCAAGGGCACCAGCCCCAAGAGGCCCATGCGCCTAGGGTTCAAGAAGGGAAGAGTCCCAAAGGGGAAAGGCACCCCCTAGGTGCCTTGGGGGGGAGGGATTCCTCCCTTGGCCGCCTACCCCCCTAGGAGATTGGATCTCCTAGGGCCGGCGTCCCCCCCTTGGACTCCCTATATATAGTGGAGAAAGGAGGGCCTCTCAACCCTTGCCTTTGGTGCCTCCCTCTCCCTCTCCAACACATCCTCCTCCTCCATAGTGCTTGGCGAAGCCCTGCCGGAGTACTGCAGCTCCACCACCACCACGTCGTCGTGCTGCTGTTGGAGCCATCTTCCTCAACCTCTGCTTCCCCTTGCTGGATCAAGAAGAAGGAGACGTTACGCTGACCGTACGTGTGTTGAACGCGGAGGTGCTGTCCGTTCGGCGCTAGGATCTCCGGTGATTTGGATCACGTCGAGTACGCCTTCCTCATCCCCGTTCTTTGAACGCTTCCGCGCGTGATCTACAAAGGTATGTAGATGCAATCCGATCACTCGTTGCTAGATGAACTCCTAGATGGATCTTGGTGAAACCGTAGGAAAATATTTGTTTTCTGCAACGTTCACCAACAGTGGTATCAGAGCCAGGTTTATGCATAGTTCTCTTGCACGAGTAGAACACAATTTGTTGTGGGCGTTGATGTTGTCAACTTTCTTGCCGCTACTAGTCTTATCTTGCTTCAATGGTATTGTGGGATGAAGTGGCCCGGACCAACCTTACACGTACGCTTACGTGAGACCGGTTCCACCGACTAACATGCACAAGTTGCATAAGGTGGCTGGCGGGTGTCTGTCTCTCCCACTTTAGTTGGAGCGGATTCGATGAAAAGGGTCCTTATGAAGGCTGAATAGAAGTTGACAAATCACGTTGTGGCTTTCACGTAGGTAAGAAAACGTTCTTGCTACAACCCTACTTCAGCCACGTAAAACATGCAACAACGATTAGAGGACGTCTAACTTGTTTTTGCAGCAAGTGCTTTGTGATATGATATGGCCAAAGTTGTGATGAATGATGAATGATATATATGTGATGTATGAAATGTTCATGCTATTATAATAGGAATCACGACTTGCATGTCGATGAGTATGACAACCGGCAGGAGCCATAGGAGTTGTCTTTATTTTTTGTATGACCTGCGTGTCATTGAGAAATGCCATGTAAATTACTTTACTTTATTGCTAAACGCGTTAGCCATAGTAGTAGAAGTAATAGTTGGCGAGCAACTTCATGGAGACACGATGATGGAGATCATGGTGTCATGCCGATGACAAGATGATCATGGAGCCCCAAGATGGAGATCAAAGGAGCTATGTGATATTGGCCATATCATGTCACTATTATTATTTGATTGCATGTGATCTTTATCATGTTTTTGCATCTTGTTTACTTAGAACGACGGTAGTAAATAAGATGATCCCTCATAATAATTTCAAGAAAGTGTTCCCCCTAACTGTGCACCGTTGCCACAGTTTGTTGTTTCGAAGCACCACGTGATGATCGGGTGTGATAGATTCCAACGTTCACATACAACGGGTGTAAGACAGATTTACACATGCAAACACTTAGGTTGACTTGACGAGCCTAGCATGTACAGACATGGCCTCGGAACACAGAAGACCGAAAGGTCGAGCATGAGTCATATAGAAGATACGATCAACATGAAGATGTTCACCGATGTTGACTAGTCCGTCTCACGTGATGATCGGACACGGCCTAGTTAACTCGGATCATGTTATACTTAGATTACAGGAGGGATGTCTATCTAAGTGGGAGTTCATTGAATAATTTGATTAGATGAACTTAATTATCATGAACTTAGTCTAAATTTTTTTACAATATGTCTTGTAGATCAAATGGCCAACGTAGTCCTCAACTTCAACGCGTTCCTAGAGAAAACCAAGCTGAAAGACGATGGCATCAACTACACGGACTGGGTCCGGAACCTGAGGATCATCCTCATAGCTGCTAAGAAAGATCATGTCCTACAAGCACCGCTGGGTGACGCACCTATTCTCCCTGCAGAACAAGACGTTATGAACGCTTGGCAGGCACGTACCGATGACTACTCCCTCGTTCAGTGCGGCATTCTTTACAGCTTAGAGCCGGGGCTCCAAAAGCGTTTTGAGAGACACGGAGCATATGAGATGTTCGAAGAGATGAAAATGGTTTTTCAAGCTCATGCCCGGGTCGAGAGATATCAAGTCTCCAACAAGTTCTTTAGCTATAAGATGGAGGAAAACAGTTCTGTCAGTGAGCACATACTCACTATGTCTGGGTTGCATAACCACTTGACTCAGCTGGGAGTTAATCTCCTGGATGACGCGGTCATTGACAGAATCCTTCAGTCGCTTCCACCGAGCTACAAGAGCTTTGTGATGAACTTCAATATGCAGGGGATGGAAAAGACCATTCCTGAAGTATTTGCAATGCTGAAATCAGCAGAGGTAGAAGTCAAAAAGGAACATCAAGTGTTGATGGTGAATAAAACCACTAAGTTCAAGAAGGGCAAGGGTAAGAAAGCTTTCAAGAAGGACGGCAAGGGAGTTGCCGCGCCCGGCAAGCAAGCTGCCGGGAAGAAGCCAAAGAATGGACCCAAGCCCGAGACTGAGTGCTTTTATTGCAAGGAAAGTGGTCACTGGAAACGGAACTGCCCCAAATACTTAGCGGTTAAGAAGGCCGGCAAAACAAAAGGTATATGTGATATACATGTAATTGATGTGTACCTTACCAGTACTCGTAGTAGCTCCTGGGTATTTGATACCGGTGCAGTTGCTCACATTTGTAACTCAAAGCAGGAGCTGCGGAATAAGCGGAGACTGGCGAAGGACGAGGTGACGATGCGCGTCGGGAATTGTTCCAAGGTCGATGTGATCGCCGTCGGCACGCTACCTCTACATTTACCTACGGGATTAGTTTTGAACCTCAATAATTGTTATTTAGTGCCAAGTTTGAGCATGAACATTGTATCAGGATCTCGTTTAATTCGAGATGGCTACTCATTTAAATCCGAGAATAATGGTTGTTCTATTTATATGAGAGATATGTTTTATGGTCATGCTCCAATGGTGAATGGTTTATTCTTAATGAATCTCGAGCGTAATGCTACACATGTTCATAGTGTGAGTACCTAAAGATGTAAGATTGATAATGATAGTCCCACATACTTGTGGCACTGCCGCCTTGGTCACATAGGTGTCAAACGCATGAAGAAGCTCCATGCTGATGGACTTTTAGAGTCTCTTGATTACGAATCATTTGACACGTGCGAACCATGCCTCATGGGTAAAATGACCAAGACTCCCTTCTCAGGAACAATGGAGCGAGCAACCAACTTATTGGAAATCATACATACTGATGTGTGCGGTCCAATGAGTGTTGAGGCTCGCGGTGGCTATCGTTATGTTCTCACCCTCACTGATGACTTGAGTAGATATGGGTATGTCTACTTAATGAAACACAAGTCTGAAACCTTTGAAAAGTTCAAGGAATTTCAGAGTGAGGTTGAGAATCAATGTGACAGGAAAATCAAGTTCCTGCGATCAGATCGTGGAGGAGAATACTTGAGTCATGAGTTTGGCACACACTTAAGAAAATGTGGAATAGTTTCACAGCTCACGCCGCCTGGAACACCTCAGCGTAATGGTGTGTCCGAACATCGTAATCGCACTCTATTAGATATGGTGCGATCTATGATGTCTCTTGCCGATTTACCGCTATCTTTTTGGGGCTATGCTTTAGAGACTGCCGCATTCACTTTAAATAGGGCTCCGTCGAAATCCGTTGAGACGACACTGTTTGAATTATGGTTTGGGAAGAAACCTAAGCTGTCGTTTCTAAATGTGAAGCGGAGTACATGGCAGCCTCGGAGGCAGCACATGAAGCAATTTGGGTGAAGGAGTTCATCACTGACCTAGGAGTCATACCCAATGCGTCGGGGCCGATCAAGCTCTTCTGTGACAACACTGGAGCTATTGCTCTTGCCAAGGAGCCCAGGTTTCACAAGAAGACAAGGCACATCAAGCGTCGCTTCAACTCCATTCGTGAAAATGTTCAGGATGGAGACATAGATATTTGTAAAGTACACACGGACCTGAATGTAGCAGATCCGTTGACTAAACCTCTCCCTAGAGCAAAACATGATCAACACCAGAATTCCATGGGTGTTCGATTCATCACAATGTAACTAGATTATTGACTCTAGTGCAAGAGGGAGACTGTTGGAAATATGCCCTAGAGGCAATAATAAAAGCATTATTATTATATTTCCTTGTTCATGATAATTGTCTTTATTCATGCTATAATTGTGTTATCCGGAAATCGTAATACATGTGTGAATAATAGACACCAACATGTCCCTAGTAAGCCTCTAGTTGACTAGCTCGTTGATCAACAGATAGTCATGGTTTCCTGACTATGGGCATTGGATGTCATTGATAACGAGATCACATCATTAGGAGAATGATGTGATGGACAAGACCCAATCCTAAACATAGCACAAGATCGTATAGTTCGTTTGCTAGAGTTTTCCAATGTCAAGTATCCTTTCCTTAGACCATGAGATCGTGTAACTCCCGGATACCGTAGGAGTGCTTTGGGTGTACCAAACGTCACAACGTAACTGGGTGACTATAAAGGTATACTACGGGTATCTCCGAAAGTGTCTGTTGGGTTGACACGGATCAAGACTGGGATTTGTCACTCCGTATGACGGAGAGGTATCACTGGGCCCACTCGGTAATGCATCATCATAATGAGCTCAAAGTGACCAAGTGTCTGGTCACGGGATCATGCATTACGGTACGAGTAAAGTGACTTGCCGGTAATGAGATTGAATGAGGTATTGGGATACCGACGATCGAATCTCGGGCAGGTAACATACCGATTGACGAAGGGAATTGTATACGGGGTTGCTTAAATCCTCGACATCGTGGTTCATCCGATGAGATCATCGAGGAGCATGTGGGAGCCAACATGGGTATCCATATCCCGCTGTTGGTTATTGACCGGAGAGCGATCTCGGTCATGTCTACATGTCTCCCGAACCCGTAGGGTCTACACACTTAAGGTTCGGTGACGCTAGGGTTGTAGGGATATGTATATGCAGTAACCCGAATGTTGTTCGGAGTCCCGGATGAGATCCCGGACGTCACGAGGATTTCCGGAATGGTCCGGAGGTAAAGAATTATATATAGGAAGTGCTATTTCGGGCATCGGGACAAGTTTCGGGGTCACCGGTATTGTACCGGGACCACCGGAAGGGTCCCGGGGGTCCACCGGGTGGGGCCACCTGCCCCGGGGGGCCACATGGGCTGTAGGGGGTGCGCCTTGGCCTACATGGGCCAAGGGCACCATCCCCAAGAGGCCCATGCTCCTAGGGTTCAAGAAGGGAAGAGTCCCAAAGGGGGAAGGCACCCCCTAGGTGCCTTGGGGGGGAGGGATTCCTCCCTTGGCCGGCACCCACCCTAGGAGATTGGATCTCCTAGGGCCGGCGCCCCCCCCCCTTGGACTCCCTATATATAGTGGAGAAAGGAGGGCCTCTCAACCCTTGCCTTTGGTGCCTCCCTCTCCCTCTCCAACACATCCTCCTCCTCCGTAGTGCTTGGCGAAGCCCTGCCGGAGTACTGCAGCTCCACCACCACCACGCCGTCGTGCTGCTGTTGGAGCCATCTTCCTCAACCTCTCCTTCCCATTGCTGGATCAAGAAGAAGGAGACGTTACGCTGACCGTACGTGTGTTGAACGCGGAAGTGCTGTCCGTTCGGCGCTAGGATCTCCGGTGATTTGGATCACGTCGAGTACGCCTTCCTCATCCCCGTTCTTTGAACGCTTCCGCGCGTGATCTACAAAGGTGTGTAGATGCAATCCGATCACTCGTTGCTAGATGAACTCCTAGATGGATCTTGGTGAAACCGTAGGAAAATTTTTGTTTTCTGCAATGTTCCCCAACAATAAGGCATATTGGGCTATCAAAGAGCTCAACTATGATTTCAAACTCGTCGGTGAGAAGAGGTTATTTGACATTAGCTCACTTGATGAATGGAGAACCCAGGCCTATGAAAATGCCAAGTTGTTTAAAGAAAAAGTTAAAAGATGGCATGATAAAAGGATAAAAAACGTGAGTTCAATGTAGGTGATTATGTATTGTTATACAACTCTTGTTTAAGATTTTTTGCAGGCAAACTTCTCTCTAAATGGGAAGGTCCTTACGTTATCGAGGAGGTCTATCATTCCAGTGCCATAAAAATCTACAACTTCGAAGGCACAAATTCAAAGGTGGTGAACGGTCAAAGAATCAAACATTATATCTCAGGTAATCTTATAAATGTTGAAACTAATATTATTGAAACCGTAACCCCGGAGGAATACATAAGGGACACTTTCCGGAATGTTTCAGACTCCAAAAAGAAATTGGTACGTGGTACGGTAAGTAAAACGACTCCAAAATAGTTCTAATGGCAATTTTTCTCTGTTTTGGAATATTTAAGAAAATAGGAAAATAGGAAGCAGACAGGAAAGGACACGAGGCTTCCACGAGGGTGGAGGGCGCGCCCTACCCCCTTGGGCACGCCCCCTGCCTCGTGGGCACCTCATGTGCTCTCCGGACTCCGTTTTCTTGCATGATTCTTCTTTTGGTTGGTGAAAATTCATTATATAATCTCCCTAAGGTTTTGACCACCGTATCATGCAATTATCCTCTGTTCTTGTTTTCAGCTGCTTTTTGTAAGGGTTGTCAAGGCCAGGCATCATGTCGTCCCCCTCCTCCACCAATGGTGACAATGATGCTTGGCTAATGAAGATAGAGCTGAAGAGCGAAGAACCCATGGAGATCAGCAAGGATGAAGGGGTCAAGAAGGTCACGGAGGACCAAGTTCCGGCAGCAGAAGACATCCTTCAACTTGATCACAATCTTCTTACCCCAACTGAGATCGAAGCTTTCAAGATGATTGAGTTAGCTCGTATACAAAACAAGTATCTCACACATGAAAATATTTTGTTGAAGGAGCATATCATCGCACTCAAGGGCACTATCCACAAGTTGGAGGACCTCCTACGCTCGATGTGCGACTATCCATCATCACCTCCATCTCCTTCTGTAACGCCCCGAGACCGACGCGCCAGGTGTCTTCCAGTTATTCGTTGTTGTTGCCTTGTCTTTTGCTTGCGTGTCGCATCTTGCCATGTCATCATGTGCATTGCATCATCATGTTTTCAAAACTTGCATCCGTCCGGGTCTCCTCGTTCCTTCCGTTATCCGTTCTGAGCCCAGACACACTTGCACGCGCCCGTGGCACGTCCGAAATATTATTTTATAAGGGGCCAGAAATTTTTTTCGAATTGGGTTGAAAGTTGGCGTGCGGTGTTGTTATGTTGTCAGTAGACCGCCTGCCAAGTTTCATCGCATTCAGAGTCCGTTTGATAGCCCAACCGTTAAACTATAGCGGCAATATAGCCGGTCAAACATTGGACTTTTCGGTCTCCGAAAACCATGCCGGGCTGCATTTTCGTCTCTCTTCTCAGCCTAAGACCTCTCCTACATAGCCTAGTCCCAGCCTACCCCTCTTTGCACAGTGCATCGACCCCTCGCACATGTCCAAAACTTACCCGAACCTGACCGGGGAAGTCGTCACCGTTGGATCCGGATCATCCCCTAACACCCCCAAAATATCATCGTTTTATTTATTGGACTCCTTAGCATATTTATTCTCGTCCGTCGAATTTCGATCTGATGATCCAAACTCCCCCTCTTTACTTATATATAAAAACTCCCTAGTATAAATCTGGGCAAAACCCTAACTTCTAGGGGCTTGTCCCATTCCCCGCTGCCACCTTCCAAATCATCATCGGGATCCCTCCCGATCCACCCACCTCCTCTCCCCGAAATTCCCCATCGGGCCAATCCCGCAGCCCCCTTTCGATCCACTCCTCCCGAGCCTCGCCGGACTGCGCTCCCGCCGGCGACCAGCAGGGCATCGAGCCCATCCGGATGCTGCTGATGCTGCCGTTCCCTGCCGTGGTGCCCGAGCACCTCAAATTTGTCACCGCGTTGCTCCCGCGAGCCTGCTCGCCGGCGACCTCAACCTCCAGGCCACCCCGATGCCCCGCTACCTCGCTCCACCACCGGCCGCCTCGTCCCTCTAGGTCGCAGCGCGCCCTTCCCCTTCCTCTAGTTCCCTTCTCCCTCTCTCTCAAATTCTCTCTCTCTCGCCAGGAACAGGAGCAACAGGAGGTCGCCCCTGCTGCCATGGCCATCGTTTCGTCACCCTCTACAGGTCGACATCGCCGCCATGGAACCGCAGCTCCGGCGTCTGCCTGCTCCTCGCCGGAGTGCCTTGCAGTGCCTCGCCTCCCAGCCATGCTTCCCGTCCTGGATGCCGAACAAGCTCGTCAGCGTCCTCGGGCCGTCCACCACCAGCAGAACCAGGGCCCCTACCTCGCGCCCTCCTCCTTGTTGCCTGGAGTCGCCGGGAGCCCACGCCAAGTCCCGCCGTCGCGCCCTTGTTCCTCTATCGTGGCCCGCGCCATCCCCGGCGAGCAAGCGCCAGCAACGCCACAGCTGTCCTTGTCCACACACTCGAGTCCACGAGCAAGGACCTCGCCGCGTCCCTGCCCAAGGACCACCCGGTCCGCCTCCTCCAGCCACCTCCCCGACGTGTCACCCGTCAGATTCGCCATCGTTGCTCCCTGCATCGCTGTTGCCTGCCGCGACCTCCTCTGCTTCGTCCATGCCTCTATTTTGCCTGAGGGGAACGAGCAGCGCAGCCCATGCTCGATCCGCTGGCACGTGTTGACCGCAACTACGCTCCGGGCCACTTCGGCGCTAAGGCCCAACCGTGGCCTCCTCTCTAGCCCAGCTCCAGTTTCGGTCAGCTAGGCCTGATGTTAGCGCTGCCCAAACCCCAACCTCTGCATAGTTCAGCCTCTGTTCTAGATTCGGCCCGCGTAATGTTTTTTTCCATAGGACGAATTTCTCTTTTTCCAGAAAACTACATATTTATAGTTTACCCCTCCATATTCACGCATATAATAATTCCACAACCGTGCATCGGTTTAAAATGAATTATATATGAAATGTGACTAGAATTTCATCTAGTTTAATAATATCCAACTTTCAATCATGTTTAAAATGATTTTTGCTTATATTTTGCCTATTGCCATGTTAAAATGATTTAATTCATAACTAAATAACCGTAGCTCCAAACCTAATAAACTTTATATGTAAATGGGGTAGAAAAATGCCTAGTTTAACATGGTGGCATTACTTTGCATGTTTAACAACTCTCAAATTTGGTTTAGGGCAGAACAGTACCTATTCCAAAAATATGCATATGAGGATTTTCCGGACTTGTTGTTTGTTATTTCCAGCCTCATTTAAACTTGCATAGATAGGTAGTTTTCATATGCTTCACCTCTTTCCATGTTAATCAACATTTAATATTTTGGGTACCTAAACAAGATCAAACTAAATAACTTGTTGTGGTGTTTTGTCAATATGCAACTGGTTGCATATTGAACTCCACTTAATTTGTTGGATTGCTTGTGCACTTTGCCATGCCATGCCTTTTTAAACCGGACATGCATCATACTTGTTTGTGCATCATGCCATGTTGATGTGATGGTTGTTTACCATGTTGTTTGCTTCTTTCCGGTGTTGCTTCTTCGGGTTAGTTCCGATAACATCGCGTTTGTGAGGATTCGTTTGACTACATCCGTTTGTTTTCTTCGTGGACTCATTCTTCTTCCTTGCGGGATCTCAGGCAAGATGGCCATACTCTCGAAATCACTTCTATCTTTGCTTGCTAGTTGCTCGCTCTATTGCTATGCCGCGATACCTACCACTTGCTATATCATGCCTCCCATATTGCCATGTCAAGCCTCTAACCCACCTTTCCTAGCAAACCGTTGTTTGGCCATGTTACCGCTTTGCTCAGCCCCTCTTATAGCATTGCTAGTTGCAGGTGAAGTTGAAGTTTGTTCCATGTTGGAGCATGGGTATTGTTGGGATATCATTATTATTCTTATTTACTTTAATGCACCTATATACTTGGTAAAGGGTGGAAGGCTCGGCCTTATGCCTGGTGTTTTGTTCCACTCTTGCCACCCTAGTTTCCGTCATACAGGTGTTATGTTCCTTGATTTTGCGTTCATTACACGGTTGGGTGTTATGGGAACTCCTTGACAGTTCACTTTGAATAAAACTCCTCTAGCAAGGCCCAACCTTGGTTTTACAATTTGCCACCTAAGCCTTTTTCCCTTGGGTTCTACAGACTCAAGGGTCATCTTTATTTTAAACCCCTGGGCCAGTGCTCCTCTGAGTGTTGGTCCAACCTATCAGCAGTCGATGGCCACCAGGGGCAACTCTGGGCTGGCCTACCGGAATCTTGGACAATCCGGTGTGCCCTGAGAACGAGATATGTGCATCTCTTATCGGGATTTGTCAGCACATTTGGGTGGCTTTGCTAGTATTGTTTTACCATTGTCGAAATGTCTTGTAACCGGGATTCCGAGTCTGATCGGGTCTTCCTAGGAGAAGGAATATCCTTCGTTGACTGTGAGAGCTTGTGATGGGCTAAGTTGGGACACCCATTCAGGGTTTTGAACTTTCGAAAGCTGTGCCTGCGGTTATGGGCAGATGGGAATTTGTTAATATCCGGTTGTAGAAAACCTGACTCTTAACTTAATTTAAAATGGATCAATCGCGTGTGTAGCCGTGATGCTCTCTTCTCGGCGCGGTCCGGGAAGTGAACACGGCTTTGGAGTTATGTTTGAACATAAGTAGTTTCAGGATCACTCCTTGATCAGTTCTAGTTCACGACCGTTGCTTTGCTTCTCTTCTTGCTCTTATTTGCGTAAGTTAGCCACCATATATGCTAGTGCTTGCTGCAGCTCCACCTCACTACCTTTTACTCCCCTTAAAGCTTAAATAGTCTTGATCGCGAGGGTGTGAGATTGCTGAGTCCTCGTGGCTCACAGATACTTCCAAACAGTTGTAGGTGCCGATGATACCAGTGCAGGTGACACAACCGAGCTCAAGTGGGAGCCCGATGAAGATCGTGTTCGTGGTGTTGTTTCGTTTCCAGTTGATCAGTAGTGGAGCCCAGTCGGGACGATCGGGGATCTAGCATTTGGGGTTGTCTTTATTTATGTTGGTTCCGTAGTCAGACCTTGATTGTATTCTGGATGATGTATGCTATATTTATGTATTGTGTGAAGTGGAGATTGTAAGCCAACTCTTTATCCCTTTCTTATTCAGTACATGGGATGTGTAAAGATTACCCTCTTGCAACATGCCTACCATGCGGTTATGCCTCTAAGTCGTGCCCCGACACGTGGGAGATATAGCCGCATTGTGGGTGTCACAAGTTGGTAATCAGAGCCTTCCCCGACTTAGGAGCCCCCTGCTTGATCGAATCGCTGACGTTGTTGAGTCTAGAACAAAATGTTTTGATTCTTAGGATTATATATATCAGAGAGTAGGATTCTTTTTATTCCTCGGTCCCTTCGTCGCTCTGGTGAGGCCTCATGACATAGAATTTTGACTCTTCTCTCCTCAAATTTCACTAAACAAAATTTAGGATCACGCGGGTATCTTGGAATCGTTCCGATGGTTTTGTGACGAGAACATTGTTCTTGGTGCCTCCTGACATTTAGGGGTTGTGGCAGTGTCCCGGGGAGTTGAGATCCGAGGTGTTGTCGTCACAATTTTATCTTTGCAGTTCTGGAATACGTGAGTTTCGCCGACATCAAAATTCTCTTTTATGCAGTTGTTGGTGAGATAACCTCGACGCCACCCAGTACTGGGGCGGGAGTTCAGGAGTATTGCCATAACTCGTATAACGGATGCTTTTCGAAGGTTGAGGTAAATGATTTCCGAAGGTTTCTTGGTTATGTGTTGAAGGATGGATACAGCTGGATGTAGGATTTGCTAGTTTTGGGTGATATTTTGGGTGATATATTCAAGTATATCGTAGTATATCTTTCCAACAGACACATGATATGACATGGGGTCTATCATATGTTTGTTCCGGCTTATTCTGCAAGCTAATCCTTTGTTTTGTTTTTACGTTGTGGTATTCGAGTTGCTTCAATGTCAAGTGTTGAATCCATACCTTTTTCCTAAATGGTATTCTCATATTTCTATGGGAATATTAATCCTTCTTGATCATCGAGATTGCCATGTCAATCCTTTTCAACAGGTGTGCTTCTCTTCAAGTGGATCCGATCATTTCAACATCCGCAAGATCAATTCTAAGTTTCTCAACGGTGTTTGTTTCATTCGTCCGAAGTTGTCCTTGTTTTCCCGCCCTCCCACCCTTTTTCTTCGAGGACTAAGATTTCTTAATCAAGTATCCATCTTATGGATGTGAAGACTCTTCATTCTTGTCTTTCAATGTTTTACCCGGCGGTTCTCAGGAAGATGCTCTGGGAGTTCATCATTGTTCGTTCTCTTTCTTCTCTGGTGGTTTCAAGTCAAGCCTTGTCGATCACATCCTTTTCCTTGTTTCAAATGCTTTTCCCATGCCGGTGCACCTCATAATCATTCCCCGCTTGCTATTCAATTGTTCCGAAGTGCTGAAGATATCTCAGAAGACTCGTCTTTTCAATCAAGATGGGTTCAACCTATTTCGAGGTTGTTATCTCATTCAAGCCATTTAATTCAATCGATGCAATCTCCCTTTCAAGTAATCGTTCGAAGGTGTTTATTTTGATTGGGCCCTAACCCACAGGTCTTTCCCCAGAATCTTACCTGACTCTTCTATTTTTCCAGAGTTATTCTCAAATTCATTTCAAAGTTTGACGTAAGAATGAATTATCATCAGTCATATGTATTTCTCCAAGATCTTTCAAATTCTTTCATCATTGGTTCAACCTTTCTAATTTTTCATTCCAGAGTACCTCAAAAATTCATGGTGGTGTTTCTCATCATCATTCTCTGCATTTGAAGATCGAAGAAGAGTTCCTCTTAAATCCTTATCCGTTCTCTTGAAGATTCTTGGTGCTAGCTTTACGCCATCCTCTCATAATTGTTTTTGATTGTGAGAATTATTTTCACCCATCCGGAGCATTTCATGAGTTGTTTCCATTTCTTTCCTCCGAAGGCCATCTTTTCAAATATTATTCATTCCAGCTTTCAGCTCTCGTTATCCAAATCTTAGTGGTGCATCTTTCAAGTGTTCTCTAATCAGTTCATGATATCTTTGTTCGCTTGTATCTAAATTCCATCAAGTATCTACATTCGTTTTTCCAATTCTTCCTAGTGATTTGTGCCTTTGCTACATTCATTTTCAATTCTTACAGTGGTTCGTTCAAGAGTTCTCTTCCTTGGTTATTTATCAATTCATTTGTTCTTTCCAGTCCTACCAGTGGTTCGCTGAAGACATTCCCAAGTTGGCGCTATATCTATCTTAATCCTTTCTACGAGATAAGTAGTATGCCGGGGTACTGATCCACGGGCACCTATGGGACCGGCGGACCGGGTCCCTTTCGGTTCGGTGGGGGCGGAGATCGTGCAAAGAGCGGATCGAGGCGATGCACGCGAGCGATTTACCCAGGTTCGGGCCGCACGGATGCGTAAAACCCTACTCCTGCTTTGTGGTTTGTATTGATTTCTTGCTCGGGAGCGCGGAGTGCTACAGTACACACCAGCAGCTAACGAGACCGAGCGTGAGTGTTCGAACCAGCTAACCCCCTCCTATGTTGCGCACGGGCCTCCTTTTATATGCTCAAGGGGTTACCGACAGGTGGCAACGGAGGCAAAGGGCAAAAATGGAAAGGTGCTGTGGTAGGCACAGCTACCTGCTACAGTGTATCATACCTAACCCTGACGGCAGGGGACAAGGGCCTTAAATGCCCGTCTGTGTCGCCTAAACAGTGCGAAAAGGGACCGCCAGGGACGCCACCGTTCGCCACGATGGCGATCTTGTCAGCGCCGCTTGCCACCGCACGCCGCTGGCTGCACAGCCTCCCGCCACGTATGCCTGGAAGGGCCCCAGAGCGACACGTTGGTGGATGTGCTGGAGCGCGGGCCCAGGGAGGTGGCTTGCCGCGGCAAGCGCCTTGCCGCGGTCGTTGTCTTGTCGCGTCCGGGAGCTTGTCGCTCACCGGGCCTTGCCGGGACGCGTGGTGCGCCGCGGCAAGTTCCTTGCAATGCCTTGGGTGGCCTTCCCGGCAAGCTCCTCTTGCCTGGGTCTTGGGATGCTTTTGTTAGCCTTCCTGGCAAGCTCCTCTTGCCGGGGTCTTGTCTTCTTGGCTTGGACACTTTGTTCTTGAATGGCTCCAAAGGAACCACGGAGGACCTTGGCGGTCACCCGGCAAGCCTTGCCGCGGGATGCTGCGACTGCCCGTGCACAAGTTCGGGATACTAGGGTACCCCTACTCTAGTACACCGACAGGAGCCCCCGGGCCTGGGCCATACATGGTGCCGAGCGCTGTTGGGCCAGGCCCAAAACAGGGCACGGGCACGCGCGGCCTAGGTTACGCCGTATCTTACTCCGTATCCACCGCGCCCTCCCCGAACGGCACGCGTCGAATGCGGCGTCGTGGGAGAGATCGTGGGGGTTTCTTTATTCGGAAATGCGGAACGTCCGCCCCCTCCCCCTTTATAAGCAGGGGAAACAGGGGCAGTTCGCACATTCGCCCGTTGCTGCTTCCAATCTCAGAAATCTCCGCCGCTCCCTCGTCTTCCCAAAGCCGAAAGAGAGCAGCGCTCCGTCCCCCATCGCCACCAGCGCCACCAACGCCATCAATCTCCTCCACCACTTCCGCCATGGCTCCAAAAGCCGACAAGGGGAAGGCCGTGAAGTCGACCGAGGCGCAGTGGCTCGCGGCACTGCGGAAGGAGCGCGCAGTTTTCCCCCCCAAGCTTGCCGCGAAGGAGCTGAGGGAGAACTACTACCTCTTCTGGTCGGCGGAGACGCGAGCGCATCCGCGCACAAAGGTACTCCCCGCCGCCTCTTGGAAGAAGGCCCCAAATGGATACCCCTTCTTCGCTCTGTTCTTCTACTGCGGGCTCTGCCCGCCTTTCTCTGAATTCTTCTGTGACATCATGAATACCTATGGATTCCACCTCCTTGACTTCACCCCCAATGCCGTTCTGACCATGGCAGTTTTCGCACATCTCTGCGAAAACTTTGTCGAAGTCCATCCCAACGTAGCCCTCTTTCGCCACTTCTTCATACCCAGAGTAGAGAGAGGAGAGCCTCTATCCGGCGGAATCGCCTGGATCTCGAGAGCCGGCAAGAAAGAAACCTATCTGGAGGGAGAATTCCGCGGCAAGTGGGAGGAGTGGAGGGAAGATTGGTGTGGATTGACGAGGAGAATCCGCAGCCATTCACCACCCGGCGCCAAACCCCAGTAGCACGCGGCAGCGATTGGAGTGACGTGGCCCCGGAAGACGACAGGCTGAAGATTGCCGTCACCAGGATCCTGCGCCTCAGGCTTGCTGGACTCACCGTAGGTGCTGTTGGCACGGACTTTCTTCGCCGCCGCATCGCCCCCCTGCAGGAACGGGGGAGACCTACTTGGGAGTTCAAGAACACGGCAGACATCATGAGGCTGCGGCCGGGCCTCAACTACAACTTCACAGTTCTGGAGCTCAACGCGATGCTGCAGGAGCTCTTCAAGTATGACCCCCAACATCCCGAAGTTTTTAGGTTGCCGGGGGGCGTCGTTCCGTTGTGCAACAATTCCTCGCTCGACCGCATCCGTGCAATGATGCCAGAGTGTGACTCGCATGGAATTGTGCCAACTTGGCAGGAGCCTGCAGACGACGTCGTGCAGCAATTCTTTGATGACTTGGTAGAAGTGGCGATCCGCGCCGACGAGAAGGACGGCCTCACCCGCGACACCACCGATGCGGAGATGGCACTTATCGCCACTAGGCTGGAGGAGGCGGCGGCAGCCGCAGCCGCGGGCGAGTTTGGATTCACCGTGGAGGAGGCAGATGCAGCAGAGGCGGGAAGCCATGCCGAGCGACAGGAGCCTACCGGCGAGAAAGAGCTTGTCGGGCAGAACGTTGAGCCGAGCGAGCCCGCCAAGGATACGAGCGGCTCGCTGGAGATCAACTCATCTTCCTCCTCATCTTCGAGCAGCTTGCCGCAAGCAGAGCCTCCATCCCCACCAAGAAGGCGTCTCCGCAAGCCCGGTGACATGGCGGAGCGGCAAGCGGGTCAACAGTCGCCGCGCCGCGTGACACGCTCTACCGCGGCAAACACCGTTGCCGCGGGAGCGCCTCATGCTGCGACGGCAACTGGAGCGGAGTCTATCCGGACCACCGCTTCAGTCCCTGCCGCTACTCACGCCGCGCCGACAGCCGGAGCGGGGTCGTCTCAGACCACCGCCACCGCTCCCGCCAAGCGGCCAAGGGAAGCTACCCCTCCGCCTCCTCACGCCGGGCGCGCGCCGGACTTCGACTTCTCCATGTTCAGCTCCGACGAGGAAGAAGAAGAAGAGTAAGCTTCTCTTGCTGTACTTATAGTTCTTCAATTCTTGTTGTTTTGTCTTGTTTCTCACTTGCTTTTCCCTGAACCTGTTCCTCTTCAGGACTCTGGCCCAGAGAGCGGCGAAGAGAGCTAAGGTCCTGGTGATCGTCATCGAGGAAGAGCCCACTGCGACAGCAGGTGGCGCGCCCGAGACAACCTTGCCGGACCCGGCGACTTTTCTCCAGGGCAGCCCCCAGCGTAAGTGTATGATTTACTTTCTGCTGCGAGGCGCGCTTGGGTACTTGTCTTTGCTGATATCTGCTTGTTGACTTGTGTAGGAGCCGAGCAGCCCCGCCAGGAGCCAAGGGAGAATCCCCCGACAAGGGAGAGCTCTCCGGCAAGGGAGGGCTTCCCGGTAAGGGAGAAGTCTCCGGCAAGGGAGGGTTCTCCGGCAAGGGACAGCACCAGCGGCCCCCCGACGGCGGAGACCACAATTGCAGAACCTGGTGCAGGTACTCCTCTTGCTTCAAAACTTCCCTTGGGTTCTTCTTCTTTTGATCTTCTTGAGTTTTTGTTGGATCTTGCTTGACTCTTCCCCCTTTTCCGGCCGTCAGATCCATCCGCTGCGGAGCAGATGGAAACCGAGGTCGCCGCCGACGAGGCAACCGGTGCTGGAGATGCCGCCGGCGCAGAGGCCGGCAAGGCCGCCGCCGCTGCAACTGGCGAGGGGTCTGGCGATCGTACTGACGGCCCAGAGGCCGCAGGAGCACCAGGCGCTACGCCGACCGCCGACCCGTCCGCCGAAACCGCAGCGCCAAGCTCCGAGGAGCCCCAGCCGGGCGTCTATTTGAAGGACGGCGACGACGTCTTCATCAATCTTCCCTGGGCATCAAGCTCCAGAGCGCCGGTCGAGGGGGAGATCTTCGACAGAGAAGTGCTTGCCTCCGCGGGGCTGACGCTGGTCGACGCGCCAAGCAGCAGCAGCAACGAGCCCGAAGAAGAGCGGCTGCTGCGGAAGTTGATGTCGCTCTACCGCACGCGACAAGCCAAGCTGGAGTCCTGCGAGGCGCTTGTCGCGAAGGCGGGAGCAGACATTGAAAAGCGCGCGGAAGAGCTCGGGGGTTTCCACCGGGAAGCCCTCTGATCCCTGGCGGAGGAGCGGGAGCAACTCGTTGAAGCGCAGAAGGCCTTTCTCCTCGAGAAGGCCGAAGCCGAAGAGCGCCAGCGACTTGCCGCTGTGAAGCTAGCTGCGGAGGAGGGCGAGCTGGCGCAGCGGAAGGTCAATATTGACGCCCACGAGGAGGAGCTTGCCTCGCGCGAGGAGAAACTTGGCGGAGCCCTCAAGCAAGCGGAGGATGCTGCCGCCGCCGCCGAGGCCGCCAAGGAGGAGTTGAAGACGAAGGTGGCGCGGCTGGAGGCCGATCTCTCTGAGAAGGGCAAGGAGCTCAGCGCCGCCAAGGTCTCCAACGTGGATCTTGAGTTGAAGCTAACCACTTTGACCAAGACTCTGGACAGCGCCAAGAAGCGGGAGGCGGCCTTGAAGGAGGAAATCAAGGCCGATAAGGCGCTGCTGGAGAGTGCTGCCGCCGCCCAGAACGCCTTCAGGGAGACCGTGACGCACTGGACGGAGAGTCTTGTGAACGTCGCCATGGACATCGACAAGGAGCTGGTGCAACTGGGGATGGAGGATCTCGGGTATCCCTCCGACGACAACCTCCAACCCAGCGCCAAGCTCGTTCTGTTCTTCAAGGGCGTAGCGACGGCCCTCCAGCGACTCCGGGAGAGGATCCCCAAGCAACTGGCTGACGAGTCGCGCAAGATCTGCGCGGGGGCCCTCCAGAAAGTATTGATGAAGGTGGCCTTCCGCAATCCGGGCCTCCGCCTCACCAACATCCTCAGGACCTTGCCGCCTGAGGCTGATCTGGAGGAGCTCATAGCCCTTGTCGCACCCATTGTGGACAAGGTGAGCGGGATCAAGAGGGTTGAAGGCGATCGCGTAGATTAGGCCGCCCATTTCTTCTTTCCTTGTCGCTGTTTATCTTGTCATGAAAACAATCTGTTAGAGCCGCGACAAGCCATTTTTGTAATATAACTCTGTTCTGGGCAATGATTGGCAATGTTATTCCCTTTACTTGATTCCTCCCTTTGTATGTCTTTTTACCCTACGCTTTTAGGGAACTTGCCGGTGCAGGCACCAGAGCCGCGAGCGCTGAGTGCGGAACATCAGCAGCCTGCTGGCGGTGCCGTTACCGACAAGAAACCTTGTCGCAACTAGTCGCAGCTCACTTAAGTTGTTGAGCGAACTCGAAACAAAGTAAGGGCGCTAGCGGCTCACTTAAGTTGTTGAGCGGACTCGAAACAAAGTAAGGGCGCTAGCGGCTCACTTAAGTTGTTGAGCGGACTCGAAACAAAGTAAGGGCGCTAGCAGCTCACTTAAGTTGTTTAGCGAACTCGAAACAAAGTAAGGGCGCAACTAGCTACGAGTTGGTTCCTCCGCGCACAGGTTTTCCATACAAAGTGCGGTCGTTCAAGGGAGATAACTTAAAATTTAAAAAATCTGATTGCTCAAACTTTGGCAACTTAGCTTTTCTGTTGTTTGCTTCCCGGCAAGGCGAAACTTTCTTTGAACGACGCCTGGTCCATACCATCGTCTTCTCCTTCCCCCCCCCCCGGCAAACTTGTGGGCGAGGGGAACCTTGCTTTCCTTGAGAGAAAAGAGAGAAGAGAAAATAAAGATATGGACCCTTATGGCTCGTTGTTGCTTACCGGGGTTTAGGTGCTGCACAAAGTGTCAGATCATATATGCAAAAAATAAAATGCACAAAATCGACAAAATGTGCGGAGCACATGAGCTTTACTTATGCACGGGGTCTGCGCCCGGCTTTGTACAAAGGATTACATGCAACAGCGGCAAGACTTGTACAAAAGGTGGTTGCCGGAACAGGTTCCGGCAACCGCGCCTTACGGGTAAAACTTACGAAGATGCTCAATATTCCAGGAGTTGCTCACCGGAAAGCCATCTTCGGTCTCAAGGCGGACAGCGCCAGGCCTAGTGACTCGTTTCACCCGGTAAGGGCCTTCCCACTTCGGCGTCAACTTGTTGGAATTCTTGGCGGACTGGACACGCCGAAGAACAAGGTCGCCTTCCTCGAGACTTCTGGCGTTAACTTTGCGGCTATGGTAGCGGCGCAAAGCTTGCTGGTAGCGAGCAGCTCGCACAGCAGCCTGAAGACGGTCTTCCTCAAGGAGCAGCGCGTCATCTTGTCGCAGCTGCTCTTGCTCAAGCTCATCATAAGCGAGCACTCGAGGTGACCCGTATACGAGTTCCGTGGGGATAACTGCCTCTGCTCCATAGACTAGAGCGAAAGGTGTCCGGCCAGTGGCTCGATTTGGTGTCGTCCTGATCGACCAAAGAACCACCGGCAGCTCCTCGATCCAGTTTCTTCCGCACTTGTGCAGCCTGTCGAAAGTTCTGGTCTTGAGCCCGCGCAGCACTTCAGCATTTGCCCTCTCCGCTTGACCGTTGCTTCTCGGGTGAGCAACAGAAGCGAAGCAGACCTTGGCGCCAAGATCTTGGACGTACTTCATGAAGGTGCGGCTCGTGAATTGTGTGCCGTTGTCGGTGATTATCCTGTTAGGGATCCCGAAGCGGCAAACAATCGACCTGAAGAACTTGACGGCTGACTGTGCGGTCACCTTCCTCACTGGTTCCACTTCCGGCCACTTTGTGAACTTGTCGATTGCAATGTACAAGTACTCAAAGCCCCCGACAGCTCGGGGAAAGGGGCCGAGGATGTCGAGCCCCCGGACCGAAAATGGCCAGGATAAAGGGATCGTCTGGAGAGCTTGAGTTGGTTGGTGTATCTGCTTGGAATGGAACTGGCATGCTTCACACTTGGTTACTTGTGCAGTTGCATCCTGGAGGGCTGTTGGCCAGAAGAAACCTTGCCGGAATGCTTTGCCGACAAGTGCTATTGCGCCAATGTGGTGACCACATATGCCTCCATGTATCTCTGCCAACAGCTTTTGTCCATCTTCCCGGTGAATACACTTCAATTTCACACCGTTCAGTCTTCTTCTGTACAGTGTCTTGTCGACAAACTGGTACATACTTGACTGCCGGGCTACTCTTTCCGCTTCTTCTTGCTCTTCGGGAAGTTCTCCTGTCTGAAGGAAACGGACAATCTGCTGCGCCCATGTTGGAGCTTGTGGCTCGACAACAAGGACTAAAGGCAAATCTGCGCTGCGGGAACATCCGCTTCTACGGCAAGAACCTGCGGGTCTGCCGGAGCTTGACGTTCCCCAGCAAGCTTGCCGGAGCAAAACTTGTCGGGAGCTTATGCTTCAACGGAACAAACCCTGGGGCTTGCCGGAGCAGACTGCTCCTCAGCACTCTTGGTGTTGGTCTCAGCTGCTGCGGGAACATCCGCTTCTACGGCGAGAAGCTGCGTCTCTGCCGGAGCTTGACGTTCCCCGACAAGCTTGCCGGAGCAAAACTTATCGGGAGCTTCTGCTTCAACGGAACAAACCCTGGGGCTTGCCGGAGCAGACTGCTCCTCAGCGCCTTCGGCGTTGATCTTAGGGACCTTCTTGGTGGCGGCTTCGGGAAGCTCTGCCAGAAAATAGTCACTAGAGATCAACTTCCTCTTCTTGCTCTGTCCAGTTGATGGTGTTACAGATGGTTGAGTCAGCTTGAGCACAAAGATCCCTGGTTCCACAGGTAGCTTAAGTGCGGCGCACTTTGACAGGCCATCGGCAATGGCGTTCTGAGTTCTTGGAACATGTTCCATTTGTAGGCCGTCAAAGTGCTCTTCTAGCTTTCTCACTTCGTCGACGTAAGCTTCCATCAACGGACTCTGATAACTCTTGTTTACTTGGCGGACGACAAGCTGTGAGTCACCCCTGACAATGAGCTTCTTGATCCCAAGGTCTGCCGCGATCCTGAGACCGGCAAGCAATCCCTCATACTCTGCAGTATTGTTTGTTGCTTGCTCCTTGGGAAAGTGCATCTGGACTACGTACTTGAGGTGCTCTCCGGTGGGTGCGACAAGCAGCACACTAGCGCCGGCGCCTTGCAGCGAAAAGGCACCATCAAAGTACATCAGCCATTCTTTGTTTGCTTCCTTGACGGGGATGCTCGTTTCTGAAATTTCTTCATGTGGTGTTGGCGTCCATTCTGCTATAAATTCTGCCAATGCTCTGCTTTGGATAGTTGAAGTACTCTCAAACTTGAGACCAAAGCTTGACAGTTCCAGTGCCCACTCAACAATCCTGCCTGTCGTTTCTGGATTCTGTAGTATCCTCTTCAGCGGAAAGTGGGTGACAACTGTGATCTCATGTGCTTGGAAGTAATGGCGCAGCTTTCTCGAGGCCATGAGAAGGCCGAAAAGCAATTTCTGTACACCAGAGTACCTTGACCTAGCCCCCTGCAGAAGGGAACTGACAAAGTAAACTGGGCGCTGCACCATTTTCTTCTGTGTCTCCTCGTGCATCTGTGCAGATCCATCTTTGACGGGACCAGAGCTTGTCGGGGAAGCCCCCTGCTTGTCGCTGGATGTGCTTGTCGTGGTTGCAGGCTCGTCATCTGCCTCCCTCTCTGCTACTAACGCAGCACTAACCACTTGATTGGTTGCCGCTATATATAGCAGCAACTTCTCTTGTGGCTTAGGTGCGACAAGTATTGGAGGGGAGGACAGGTATCTCTTCAAGTCTTGCAGCGCAGCCTCCGCTTCCGGAGTCCATCTCATTGGGCCTGCCTTTTTCAATAATTTGAAAAATGGCAGGGCGTGCTCAGCAGACCGAGAGATAAACCTACTGAGAGCAGCCACACAACCGGCAAGTCTTCGTACATCCTTGACGCGCTTGGGTGCTTCAATCTGCTCAACGGCCTTGATCTTGTCGGGATTGGCTTCAATTCCCCGCTGAGACATGAAGAACCCGAGAAGCTTGCCGGAAGGAACTCCAAACACACACTTCTCTGGGTTGAGCTTGAGGCTGATCTTGCACAGATTTGCAAAGGTTTCGTCCAAATCTTGAATCAGAGTTGCCCTGTCCTTGCTCTTGACCACTATATCATCCATGTAGGCTTCCACATTTCTGTGTATTTGCGGCTCAAGGGCGACATGGACTACTCTTGAAAATGTTGAACCAGCATTTTTTAATCCGAAAGGCATTCGTATGAAACAGTACGTGCCACATGGAGTAATAAATGCGGTCTTCTCCTCATCCTCTTCTGCCATGAAGATCTGATGATATCCTTAATATGCGTCAAGAAATGAAAGCAAATCACATCCGGCTGTGGAGTCAACAATCTGGTCAATGCGCAGCAAAGGAAATGGGTCTTTGGGACAAGCTTTGTTAACATCGGTAAAATCGATACAAAGTCTCCATTTCCCGTTCGCCTTGCGCACGACTACAGGATTGGCCAACCACGTGGGATGGAGCACTCCTCTGACAAGGCCTGCTACTTCCAATTTCTTGATCTCTTCTGCGATGAACTCTTGGCGCTCCACTGCCTGCTTCCTGACCTTCTGCTTGACGGGCCACGCATGAGGACAAATGGCAAGGTGGTGCTCAATCACTTTCCTGGGAACACCGGGGATGTCAGACGGTTGCCACGCAAACACGTCGACATTCGCCCGCAGGAAAGCAACGAGCGCACTTTCCTATTTAGGGTCGAGAGTGGCACTGATGGTGAAGGTACCACCAGTGCCGTCCTTCTTGGCGGACACCTTTTTCGTCTCTGGCGGAGCTGCCATCGTCTTCTTACACTTGCCGGTGGAGCTCGATGGTGCGTCCTCGACGGCAGCGCAGCACTCCGAAGAGGTGCGCTTGCCGGAGTGGGCATTAGAACTCTTGCCGGACTTGGTCTTCTTCCCCCCGGGAGCTTCAGCGGCAAGTGACCCGCGTTCTGCTGCGGCTGCTGCTTCCCGGTAGATCTTGTCGGCACAGATAAGAGCATCTTTCTTGTCGCCGGGGACAAAGATGACGCTTATCGGGCCTGGCATCTTCAGCATGTTATATGCGTAGTGAGAGGCTGCCATAAACTTGGCGAGTGCTGGACGGCCAAGTATCCCATTGTAAGGCAATGGAATATCGGCAACGTCAAAAGTGACCCTCTCAGTTCTGAAGTTCAGCTCGCTGCCAAATGTTACTGGCAACGTGACCTTCCCCTTCGGCTTGCTCCTTCCCGGGTTGATTCCTTGGAATGTGCCGGTCTCTTCAAGCTCGCTGTCAGGGATCTGGACTTTTTGGAGTACAGCGGAGGAGATCAAGTTCAAGCCGGCCCCGCCGTCAACTAGCATCTTAGTGACCTTGAGGTTGCGGATTGTTGGTGAGACCAACATCGGCAAGCACCCGACCGCAGTTGTGCGATCAGGGTGGTCCTCAATATCAAAGATGATAGGCGTGCTGGACCATTTCAGAAGCTTGCATGACTCGACAGGTGGTTCTGCTGCGTTGACTTCCCGCACCCACTGCTTGAGTTGGCGGTTTGAAGTATGCAGAGAAGCACCGCCGTCGATGTACAAGACCTCTGTGGCTTTCTGGAACTCCTGCTCGCTGGTTTCAACATCATCCATGTCTTCGTCGTCGTCGTCGTCATCCTTGTCGCGGCCGCGGGGAGGTCTGTCTCCTTGTCGCTGCTTGGCCTTGCCGTGGCGTCCTCCCCGGCCGGCGCGCTTCTTGCCAGATTCTCCAGCGCCTCCTTGGGCCCTCTCCTTGTCGCGTCGCTCGTACTCAGCCTTTTGCTGCTGGACAAGCTACTCGACCTTCTTGCAGCTCTGGAGGTCATGGCCCTTGGTGCGGTGAATCTTGCAGTACTGCTTGTCAGAGCCGTCCTGCTTGTCGGCGACCGCCACAGCCTGGCAGTTGGTGCACGCGGCAATCTCCTTGCCGGAGCTACCAACCTTGGCTTTGTTGGCGCCACCTTCGTTGCCGGACTGCTCAACAACTAGCACGTCTTTGCCTTTCTTCTTCCTGTTCCGCCGCCGGTTTTTCTTTGTCGGGGCAGCATCCTCACTGTCAGATCCTTCTGCTCCGGTCTTCTCTCCGGGGAGTTTCCTCCCTTCCTCAGCACGTGCACACTTTTCGGCCAGGGCATACAGCTCACTGACGTCTCTGATCCTGCACATCGCCATCTCCTCCCGCATCCTGCGGTTACGCACGTTCTAATGGAACGCGCTGATGACCGTGGCGGGGTGGACGTCTGGAATGTTATACTGTACACGGCTGAACCTCTGAATGTACTTGCGCAGGGGCTCTCCTTCCTTCTGGGCGAGCAGATGAAGGTCACTTTCTTGGCCATGAGGTTTGTGGCCGCCTGTAAAGGCGCCGACAAACTGATGGCATAGATCAGCCCAGGAGGATATGGAGTTGTCCGGCAAGTGCATGAGCCAGGACCTGACGTTGGGCTTGAGCACCAGCGGGAATTAGTTGGCAAGGATCTTGTCGTCCCGCCCCCCGGCAGCCTGCACCGCGATGGTGTAGATGCTGAGGAACTCTGACGGATGCGTCTTGCCGTCGTATTTCTCTGGTACATCTGGTTTGAAATTCTTCGTGCTGGGCCACTGGACTTGCCGCAGCTCACGAGTGAACGCAGGGCAACCTACCGCGTACGGCAAGTCGCCTGGTTCCCCTGGCGCATGCATGTCAACAGAGGGCCCAGCGCGCTGGTCTGATTGACGTCGCGCTTCCCTTCGGCACTCGATGCGAGTACGAGCGTCTTCTTGTTGTCGTTCTTGAAGAACTTGGCGCTGATCGCGACGAGCTCGCGGATCTGATGACGCGGTGGAGTCGCTGTCGAGGTGGATCCGGCGGGTCGGCGATCTCGGCCTTCGGGGCGGAGAGTGCACAGTAGTTGCACCCCCACCAGTCTTGTCGTCTCCGGCTCGTGCCTGGCTGGCTTGCCGCGGCTGCGACGTGCTCGGTTGCCGCTGAGTGTCGCCGTTGGCGAAGCCGATGATACTCTGGATGGTGGCCCTCCAGTCGTCGATCTTGTCTGCTGTCGGAGGGTAGTCTAGGAGCAATTGTGCTCGCGCCAAAGCTTCTGCTGCAGTGGCAGGTGGTGGTGGCAAACGGTGCGAGGAGCAGGATATGCTCGGACTCCTAACTATGTTAGAAGGAGCAGTATCTCGTCCAGGAGACCGCGCTCCACTCATGCCAGCATGTAGGTGTGCATGCTGGTCTGGAGCGCTCCGAGACCCACCAGCTCAATCTTGGTCCAGCAAACGCATGGTACTATGAGCACCGTGACGCTGCCGGTCCCGCGCCTCCTGAGACAGGCGCGGTGCATGTACGGACGCCGAGGTCTTGGAGTGCGCTCGGTCGTTGTGGGAGTCGGCTACGCCGCCGACGGGCAGCGCGGCCTCGCCCTTGGACCTGGCAGCACCGTGAGCTCCCTCGTCTACGCCCGTTCTTCCGCCGGCGCCCGCCCCATCAGCCGTTTGTCCCGGCGGTGGTGGGTAAGGCGCGGACGGAGCAGCTGCCTCCGAAACCTTCTTCTTTGGCGGCATGTTGATGAAGATGATGAAGATCTAAAGATGCCGGGGTACTGATCCACGGGCACCTATGGGACCGGTGGACCGGGTCCCTTTCGGTTCGGCGGGGGCGGAGATCGTGCAAAGAGCGGATCGAGGCGATGCACGCGAGCGATTTACCCAGGTTCGGGCCGCACGGATGCGTAAAACCCTACTCCTGCTTTGTGGTTTGTATTGATTTCTTGCTCAGGAGCGCGGAGTGCTACAGTACACACCAACAGCTAACGAGACCGAGCGTGAGTGTTCGAACCAGCTAACCCCCTCCTATGTTGCGCACGGGCCTCCTTTTATATGCTCAAGAGGTTACCGACAAGTGGCAACGGAGGTAAAGGGCAAAAATGGAAAGGTGCTGTGGTAGGCACAGCTACCTGCTACAGTGTATCATACCTAACCCTGACGGCAGGGGACAAGGGCCTTAAATGCCCGTCTGTGTCGCCTAAACAGTGCGAAAAGGGACCGCTAGGGACGCCACCGTTCGCCACGATGGCGATCTTGTCAGCGCCGCTTGCCACCGCACGCCGCTGGCTGCACAGCCTCCCGCCACGTACGCCTGGAAGGGCCCCAGAGCGACACATTGGTGGATGTGCTGGAGCGCGGGCCCAGGGAGGTGGCTTGCCGCGGCAAGCGCCTTGCTGCTGTCGTTGTCTTGTCGCGTCCGGGAGCTTGTCGCTCACCGGGCCTTGCCGGGACGCGTGGTGCGCCGCGGCAAGTTCCTTGCAATGCCTTGGGTGGCCTTCCCGGCAAGCTCCTCTTGCCGGGGTCTTGGGATGCTTTTGTTAGCCTTCCCGGCAAGCTCCTCTTGCCGGGGTCTTGTCTTCTTGGCTTGGACACTTTGTTCTTGAATGGCTCCAAAGGAACCACGGAGGACCTTGGCGGTCACCCGGCAAGCCTTGCCACGGGATGCTGTGACTGCCCGTGCACAAGTTCGGGATACTAGGGTACCCCTACTCTAGTACACCAACATAGTATGCAAAATCCGTTGCTTGTCATCAATTTGAATTGGTGAACGATAAGCATAATGTAATTCTTATTCTTGTTTCATCAAGTAAATTCAATTCCTTATTCCGGAGGCTCATCAAGTTCTCGGTTTCAATTGTTTCATCTTTTCTTTCCCGGAGTTCCAAGATCTCTCAATTATATCACCACGAAGCCCCATCTAAATCGTTGCAAGGCTCCTACCGGAGTTCCTTTCAACTTATCTACCTTTTGATCATTCTTGTATTACAGGAGCTCTTCATGGAGGTTCTACATGATGGTTCAGCAAGGATTTAATTCCTTCTCAAAGTGCTCATAAAGATTCTTTTCAGAGGAGCTCAAGTATTCTTCATCTTGCATTCTGAAGTGCAATTCCCTCAACCTTATCTTTTGAGGTGGTGTTATGTCATTCTTGATAATTTCCCTTCATGTTTCATGATTCACAAGTTTTCCAAGAGTGACATATCTAAATGCATCATTTTCTCTTCGCTCAAGACATCTTTTCAACCCATCAATCTCTTCTTGGGAGTTATCTTGGGTTATATTTCACCTTAAGCCTTCCCTAAGGATTGTTGCTATTATGGTGCTTATAAATGACCCAAGTTCTTCATTTATCCTCCCGGTGAAATAAGTTCTCGTCTCCTTGTTGATATCAATCCAATCTATTGTTTTTCATTAGTGGCAGAATTTCACCTCAAGATTTTGAGATGTTTTCCATAAGGCCACAACAAGCTTATCCTTTCGTTGTTGATAGTCCAACAACTCCGTTCTAGCATCTCGTGTAAGCGTGCTCTTTTAAGATCTTGTTTTCCTCCATTCAGTAAATTCATTTCTTTCATCTCTTCCGGAGGCATTGTGATGTTGCACTCTTCGACCCATCATCCCATTTGTTGTCAAAGATCATGTTCTTTCCTTTTGCTTGTCCATTCAACTGGAGTGTCATGTTTTCATTCGAGCTCTCTCATCTTATCAAGTTTTACCTCCATTCTCAACCGGAGTGCTGTATGAAATCTTTCTTACCCCTTGTGCCATTCTTTCAATAGTTTTGGAGGCAGTGTGTTGTTGATTTCATCAAGTATCCTCTCATCTTGTCAAGTTCATGTTCAATTCCTTCCATTTACAGTCGGAGTGCTGCCCAAATTATATCATTCTTATTCCTTCTCTATCTTGTTTTAACCAGAGTATTGTGGCTATCATTCCTCTTGTAACCGGACTCTCATCCAAGTGCTTTCATTTTGCCAAACTCATATTCTTTACCTTCCATTTCCAACCGGAGTGTTGTCGTAATTGATCCTTATCGTTCCCTGTACATCTCGTTTCTACCGGAGTGCTTGCATGTACTTCTTGTCCATTGCAACCCTTTTTCTTATGTCTTTCAACCTACAAGGTTCTAGTAATGTTCCTTGTTTCTCTTTTCTACCGGAGTGCTCTCAAATTCGTTCTACTCTGTTGTGTTCTTTCTTTCTTTCAAGTTTTCAACCTCTCAATGTTCATCGGTTTCACTCTTTTGTCAAAGAAGCAACTTAGTTTTACCTCTTGTCTTCCTCTTCCGTTTCCCTCTGGTGCCATCCTAGATCTCGGGACGATATCCTCTCATAGTGGTGGATTGTTGTAATGCCCCGAGACCAACGCGCCAGGTGTCTTCCAGTTATTCATTGTTTTTGCCTTGTCTTTTGCTTGCGTGTCGCATCTTGCCATGTCATCATGTGCATTGCATCATCATGTTTTCAAAACTTGCATCCGTCCGGGTCTCCTCGTTCCTTCCGTTATCCGTTCTGAGCCCAGACACACTTGCACGCGCCCGTGGCACGTCCGAAATATTATTTTATAAGGGGCCAGAATTTTTTTTCGAATTGGGTTGAAAGTTGGCGTGCGGTGTTGTTATGTTGTCAGTAGACCGCCTGCCAAGTTTCATCGCATTCAGAGTCCGTTTGATAGCCCAACCGTTAAACTATAGCGGCAATATAGCCGGTCAAACGTCGGACGTTTTCGGTCTCCGAAAACCTTGTCGGGCTCCATTTCCGTCTCTCTTCTCAGCCTGAGACCTCTCCTACACAGCCTAGGCCCAACCTACCCCTCTTTGCACAGTGCATTGACCCCTCGCGCGTGTCCGAAACTTACCCGAAACTGACCCAGGCAGTCGTCACCGTTGGATCCGGATCATCCCCTAACACCCCCAAAATATCATCGTTTTATTTATTGGACTCCTTAGCATATTTATTCTCGTCCGTTGAATTTTGATCCGATGATCCAAACTCCCCCTCTTTACTTATATATAAGAACTCCCTAGTCTAAATCTGGACAAAACCCTAACTTCTAGGGGCTTGTCCCATTCCCCGCCACCACCTTCCAAATCATCATCGGGATCCCTCCCGATCCACCCACCTCCTCTCCTCGAAATTCCCCATCGGGCCAATCCCGTAGCCCCCTTTCGATCCCCTCCTCCCGAGCCTCGCCGGACTGCGCTCCCGCCGACGACCAGCAGGGCGTCGAGCCCATCCGGATGCCGCTGATGCTACCGTTCCCTGCCGTGGCGCGCGAGCACCTCAAATTTGTCACCGCGTCGCTCCCGCGAGCCTTGTCGCTGGCGACCTCAACCTCCAGGCCACCCCGATGCCCCACTGCCTCGCTCCACCACCGACCGCCTCGTCCCTCCAAGTCGTAGCGCGCCCTTCCCCTTCCTCTGGTTCCCTTCTCCCTCTCTCTCTCTATCTCTCGCTCTCTCAAATTATCTCACTCTCTCTCGCCAGGAAGGAGCAACAGGAGGTCACCCCTGCTACCATGGCCATCGTTCTGTCGCCCTCTATAGGTCGACACCGCCGCCATGGAACCGCAGCTCCGTCGTCTGCCTGCTCCTCGCCGGAGTGCCTTGCAGCGCCTCGCCTCCCAGCCATGCTTCCCGTCCTGGATGCCGAACAAGCTCACCGGCGTCCTCGCACCGTCCGCCACCAGCAGAACCAGGGCCCCTGCCTCGTGCCCTCCTCCTCCTCGTCCTTCGTCGCCTGGAGTCGCCGGGAGCCCGCGCCAAGTCCCGCCGCCGCGCCCTTGTTCCTCTGTCGTGGCTCGTGCCATCCCCATAGAGCAAGCGCCAGCAACGCCACAGCCGTCCTCGTCCAGGCGCTCGAGTCCATGAGTGAGGACCTCGCCGCGTCCCTGCCCAAGGACCACCCGTTCCGCCTCCTCTAGCCACCTCCCCGACGTGTCGCCCGTCAGATTCACCGTCGTCGCACCCTGCATCGCCGTTGCCTGCCGCGACCTCCTCTACTTCGTCCACGCCCTTGTTTTTCCCGAGGGGAACGAGCAGTGCAGCCCGTGCTCGATCCGCTGGCACGCGTTGACCGCACCCACGCTCAAGGCCACTTCGGCGCTAAGGCCCAACTGTGGCCTCCTCTCTGGCCCAGCTCCAGTTTCGGTCTGCTGGGCCCGGTGTGAGCGCTGCACAAACCCCACCCTCTGCACAGTTCGGCCTCTGTTCTAGATTCGGCCCGCATAATGTTTTTTTCCACAGGACGAATTTCTCTTTTTCCAGAAAACTACATATTTACGGTTTACCCCTCCATATTCACGCATATAATAATTCCACAACCGTGCATCGGTTTAAAATGAATTATATATGAAATGTGACTAGAATTTCATCTAGTTTAATAATATCCAACTTTAAATCATGTTTAAAAAGTTTAAAATGATGTTTTCTTATATTTTGCCTATTGCCATGTTAAAATGATTTAATTCATAACTAAATAACCGTAGCTCCAAACCTAATAAACTTTATATGTAAATGGGGTAGGAAAATGCCTAGTTTAACATGGTGGCATTACTTTGCATGTTTAACAACTCTAAAATTTGGTTCAGGGCAGAACAGTATCTAATCCAAAAATATGCATTTGAGGATTTTCCGGACTTGTTGTTTGTTATTTCCGGCCTCATTTAAACTTGCCTAGATAGGTAGTTTTGATATGCTTCACCTCTTGCCATGTTAATCAACATTTAATATTTTGGGTACCTAAACGAGATCGACCTAAATAACTTGTTGTGGTGTTTCGTCAATAGGCAACTCGTTGCATATTGGGCTCCACTTAATTTGTAGGATTGCTTGTGCACTTTGCCATGCCATGCCTTGTTAAACCGGACATGCATCATACTTGTTTGTGCATCATACCATGTTTATGTGATGGTTGTTTACCATGTTGTTTGCTTCTTTCCGGTGTTGCTTCTTTGGGTTAGTTCCGATAACGTCGCGTTTGTGAGGATTCGTTCGACTACGTCCGTTTGTTTTCTTCGTGGACTCGTTCTTCTTCCTTGCGGGATCTCGGGCAAGATGACCATACTCTCGAAATCACTTCTATCTTTGCTTGCTAGTTGCTCGCTCTATTGCTATGTTGCGATACCTACCACTTGCTATATCATGCCTCCCATATTGCCATGTCAAGCCTCTAACCCACCTTTCCTAGCAAACCGTTGTTTGGCTATGTTACCGCTTTGCTCAGCCCCTCTCATAGTGTTGCTAGTTGCAGGTGAAGTTGAAGTTTGTTCCATGTTGGAACATGGATATTGTTGGTATATCATTATTATCTCTTATTTACTTTAATGCACCTATATACTTGGTAAAGGGTGGAAGGCTCGGCCTTATGCCTGGTGTTTTGTTCCACTCTTGCTGCCCTAGTTTCCGTCATACCGGTGTTATGTTCCTTGATTTTGCGTTCCTTACACGGTTGGGTGTTATGGGAACCCCTTGACCGTTCGCTTTGAATAAAACTCCTCCAGCAAGGCCCAACCTTGGTTTTACCATTGGACACCTAAGCCTTTTTCCCTTGGGTTCTGCAGACTCAAGGGTCATCTTTATTTTAAACCCCCGGGCCAGTGCTCCTCTGAGTGTTGTTCCAACCTATCAGCAGTCGGTGGCCACCAGGGGAAACTCTGGGCTGGCCTACCGGAATCTTGGACAATCCGGTGTGCCCTGAGAACGAGATATGTGCAGCTCTTATCAGGATTTGTCAGCACATTCAGGTGGCTTTGCTGGTCTTGTTTTACCATTGTCGAAATGTCTTGTAACCGGGATTCCGAGTCTGATCGGGTCTTCCTGGGAGAAGGAATATCCTTCGTTGACCGTGAGAGCTTGTGATGGGCTAAGTTGGGACACCCCTATAGGGTTTTGAACTTTCGAAAGATGTGCCCGCGGTTATGGGCAGATGGGAATTTGTTAATATCCGGTTGTAGAAAACCTGACTCTTAACTTAATTTAAAATGGATCAACTGCGTGTTTAGCCGTGATGGTCTCTTCTCGACAGGGTCCGGGAAGTGAACACGGCTTTGAAGTTATGTTTGAACGTAAGTAGTTTCAGGATCATTTCTTGATCACTTCTAGTTCACGGACGTTGCTTTGCTTCTCTTCTCGCTCTTATTTGCGTAAGTTAGCCACCATATATGCTAGTGCTTGCTGCAGCTCCACCTCACTACCTTTTACTCCCCTTAAAGCTTAAATAGTCTTGATCGCGAGGGTGTGAGATTGCTGAGTCCTCGTGGCTCACAGATACTTCCAAACAGTTGCAGGTGCCAATGATACCAGTGCAAGTGACACAACCGAGCTCAAGTGGGAGCCCGATGAAGATCATGTTCGTGGTGTTGTTTCGTTTCCAGTTGATCAGTAGTGGAGCCCAGTCGGGACGATCGGGGATCTAGCATTTGGGGTTTTATTTATTTATGTTGGTTCCGTAGTCGGACCTTGATTGTATTTTGGATGATGTATGCTATATTTATGTATTGTGTGAAGTGGAGATTGTAAGCCAACTCTTTATCCCTTTCTTATTTAGTACATGGGATGTTTAAAGATTACCCCTCTTGCGACATGCCTACCATGCGGTTATGCCTCTAAGTCGTGCCCCGACACGTGGGAGATATAGCCGCATCGTGGGTGTTACACCTTCACCAGCAAAAGAGATATAATCACATGGGTATGGGCAATCCCCTTGGCAACTGCCAACCTTCGGGGAGTGCCCCGATATCGTATCACCATCACTTTTACCTTTACCGTTTTTCTTAGTTTGATCCTTTTGATAATATCTTGATCTAGTAAAATAAAGTTTTAGTATGATCTAGTTGTGAGTTTTGCTTTATGATCCTTCTATGTTATCGAGTCCATGAGCTATATATAATAAAGATTAGTGTTGAGTCAAGGGCTTGATTACCTTGCTATGATCTTGAGGGAATAAAATAAAAGAGAAGAAATAAAAATAAATAAAGAGATCATATGGATCTTATGGAGAGTAATGAGCTCACATATAAAGAGTATGATGAATAAAAGTTGTTGAGAGTTGACAAACATAGTTTTAGTCATCATTGCAATTAATAGGAAGTAATAAAGAAAGAGAGGTCTTCACATATAAATATACTATCTTGGAAATCTTTTATGATTGTGAGCACTCATCAAAGTATGATATGCTAAAGAGTTGACGTTGGACAAGGAAGACAACGTAATGGGTTATGTTTTCTTACATCTGAGATAAATTATATTGTCATGGATCATCCAACATGTTGAGCTTGCCTTTCCCTCTCATGCTAGCCAAGTTCTTTGCACCAAGTAGAAATAATACTTGTGCTTACAAATATCCTTAAAATACATCTTTTCCATGAGAGTCCACCATACCTACCTATGGATTGAGTAAGATCCTTCAAGTAAGTTGTCATCGGTGCATGCAATAAAAATTGCCTTCTAAATATGTATGATTTATTAATGTGGAGAAAATAAGCTTTGTACGATCTTGTGATATGGAAGAAATAAAAGCGATAGACTGCATAATAAAGGTCCTTATAACAAGTGGCAATATAAAGTGATGTTCTTTTACATTAAGATTTTGTGCATCCAACCATAAAAGTGCATGACAACCTCTGCTTCCCTCTGCGAAGGGCCTATCTTTCACTTTTATCTTCTACCTTATATAAGAGTCATGGTGATCTTCACCTTTCCTTTTTAAATTTTATCCTTTGGCAAGCACAATGTGTTGGAAAGATCCTGATATATATGGCTAATTAGATGTGGGTTTACATGAACTATTATTGTTGACGTTACCCTTGAGGTAAAGAGTTGGGAGGCAAAACTATAAGCCCCTATCTTTCTCTATGAACAATTAAAACTTCATACCCATAAGTATTGCGTGAGTGTTAGCAATTGTGAAAGGCTAAATGATGGTTGAGTATGTGGACTTGCTGAAAAGCTCTTATATTGACTCTTTCCTATGTTATGATAAATTGCAATTGCCTCAATGACTGAGATTAGAGTTTGTTTGTTTTTAATGAAGTTTATGATTAATACTTGAAATTGTGATTGAATTGTTACATTAGCATAAGAGATCATATTTAGAAGGCATGAGGACAAGCGAACATGTGAACAACTCCAAAGAATGATTATTTGAATATGTTGTTGTTCTAAGAATGATCATGATGCCCTCATGTCCGTATTTTATTTTTATCGACACCTCTATCTCTAAACATGTGACATATTTTTCGATTTCGGCTTTTGCTTGAGGACAAGCGAGGTCTAAGCTTGGGGGGAGTTGATACGTCCATTTTGCATCATGCTTTTATATCGATATTTATTGCATTATGGGATGTTATTACACATTATGTCACAATACTTATGCCTATTCTCTCTTATTTTACAAGGTTTACATGAAGAGGGGGAATGCCGGCAGCTGGAATTCTGGGCTGGAAAAGGAGCAAATATTAGAGACCTATTCTGCAGATCTCAAAAAGTCCTAAAACTCCACGGGGGCACTTTTCAGAATATATAAAAATATTGGGCGCAAAAAGTACCAGAGGGGGGCCACCCACCAGCCACGAGGGTAGGGGGCGCGCCCTACCCCCTAGGCGCGCCCCCTACCTCATGGGCCCCCTGGTGGCCCTCCGATGCCCATCTTCTGCTATATGAGGTCTTTCGTCCGAGAAAAAATAAGAAGAAATCTTTGGAGAAGAAACTCCGCCGCCACAAGGTGGAACCTTTGCGGAACCAATCTAGGGCTCCGGCAGAGCTGTTCTGCCGGGGAAACTTCCCCCGGGGAGGGGGAATTCATCACCATCGTCAACACCAACGATCCTCTCATCGGGAGGGGGTCAATCTCCATCCACATCTTCACCAGCACCATCTCATCTCAAACCCTATTTCATCTCTTGTATCCAATCTTTGTATCCAAACCTCATATTGGTACCTGTGGGTTGCTAGTAGTGTTGATTACTCCTTGTAGTTGATGCTAGTTGGTTTACTTGGTGGAAGATCATATGTTCAGATCCATTATGCATATTAATACCCCTCTGATTATGAACCTGAATATGCTTTGTGAGTAGTTACGTTTGTTCTTGAGGACATGGGAGAAGTCTTGCTATAAGTAGTCATGTGAATTTGGTATTCGTTCGATATTTTGATGAGATGTATGTTGTCATCCCTCTAGTGGTGTCATGTGAACGTCGACTACATGACACTTCACCATTGTTTGGGCCTAGAGGGAGGCATTGGGAAGTAATAAGTAGATGATGGGTTGCTAGAGTGACAGAAGCTTAAACCCTAGTTTATGCGTTGCTTCATAAGGGGCTAATTTGGATCCATATGTTTCATGCTATGGTTAGGTTTACCTTAATACTTCTGTTCTAGTTGCGGATGCTTGCAATGGGGGTTAATCATAAGTGGGATGCTTGTCCAAGTAAGGGCGGCACCCAAGCACCGGTCCACCCACATATCAAATTATCAAAGTACCGAACGCGAATCATATGAACGTGATGAAAACTAGCTTGATGATAATTCCCATGTGTCCTCGGGAGCGCTTTCCTTCATATAAGAGTTTGTCCAGGCTTGTCCTTTGCTACCAAAAGGATTGGGCCATCTTGTTGCACCTTATTTACTTTTAGTACTTGCTACTCGTTACAAATTACCTTATCACAAAACTATCGGTTACCGATAATTTCAGTGCTTGCAGAGAATACCTTACTGAAAACTGCTTATCATTTCCTTATGCTCCTCGTTGGGTTTAACACTCTTACTTATTGAAAAACTATGATAGATCCCCTACACTTGTGGGTCATCAAAGCGGCTCAGACCGACATTACGCGTATGCTTACACGAGACTGGTTCTACCGACGTGCTTCGCACACAGGTGGCTAGTGGGTGTCAGTTTCTCCAACTTTAGTTTAATCGAATTCAATGAACAGGGTTCTTTCTGAAGATCAAAAAGCAATCACTATACCGCGTTGTGGTTTTTGATGCATAGGTAAGAACGGTTCTTGCTCAGTCAGTAGAAACCACATAAAACTTGCAACAACAAAGTAGAGGACGTCTAACTTGTTTTTGCAGGGCATGTTGTGATGTGATATGGTCAAGACATGATGAGATATAAGTTGTTGTATAAGATGATCATGCTTTGTTGAAGTTATCGGCAACTGGCAGAAGCCTTATGGTTGTCTCTTTATTGCATAAGATGCAAGTGCCAAATAATTGCTTTACTTTATCGCTATGCGATAGCAATAGTTGCAAGAGCAATAGTTGGCGAGACGACCATGTGACGACACATTGACGGATCAAGATGATGGAGATCATGGTGTCATGCCAGTAACAATAGAGATCATGACGGTACTTTGGAGATGGAGATAAAAGGCGCCAGATGATCATGGCCATATCATGTCACATATTTTGATTGCATGTGATGTTTATCCTTTATGCATCTTATTTTTCTTAGTTCGGCGGTAGCATTATAAGATAATATCTCACTAAAGGTATAAGTGTTCTCCCTGAGTATGCACCGTTGTGATAGTTCGTCGTGCCGAGACACCATGTGATGATTGGGTGTGATAAGCTCTACATTCACATACAACGGGTGCAAGCCAGTTTTGCACACGTGGAATACTCGGGTTAAACTTGACGAGCCTAGCATATGCATATATGGCCTCAGAACACTAGAGACCGAAAGGTCGAGCGTGAATCATATAGCAGATATGATCAACATAGTGATGTTCACCATTGAAAACTACTCCATCTCACATGATGATCGGACATGGTTTAGTAATATGATTAATTGAACTTTAATTTATCATGAACTTAGTACTGATAGTATTTACATATCTATGTTGTAGATCAATAGCTTGCGATGTAGCTCCCTGTTTTATTTTTTGATATGTTCCTAGAGAAAAACTATGTTGAAAGATGATAGTAGCAATGATGCGGACTAGGTCCGTGATCTGAGGATTATCCTCATTACTGCACAGAAGAATTATGTCCTTGATGCACTGCTAGGTGACAGACCTATTGCAGGAGCAGATACAAATGTTATGAACGTTTGGTAAAGCTCAGTATGATGACTACTTGATAGTTTAGTGCACCATGCTTTACAGCTTAGAACCGGGACTTCAAAAACGTTTTGAACTCCACAGAGCATATAAGATGTTCTAAGAGTTGAAATAGGTATTTCATACTCATGCCCATGTCGAGAGGTAGAAGACCTCTGACAGTACTTTGCCTACAAGATGGAGGAGGATAGCTCAACTAGTGAGCATGTGCTCAGATTGTCTGGGTACTACAATTACTTGAATCAAGTGGGAGTTAATCTTCCAGATAAGATAGTAATTGACAAAGTTCTCTAGTCACTATCACCAAGTTACTAGAACTTAGTGATGAACTATAATATGCAAGGGATAACGAAAGTAATTCCCAAGCTCTTCGTGATGCTAAAATCGGCGAAGGTAGAAATCAAGAAATAGCATCAAGTGTTGATGGCTAACAAGACCACTAGTTTCAAGAAAAAGGGCAAAGGGAAAGAAAGAGGAACTTCAAAAGGAATAGCAAGCAAGTTGCTGCTCCCATGAAGAAGCTCAAAGCTAGACCCAAGCCTGGAACTGAGTGCTTCTACTGCAAAGGAAATGGTCACTGGAAGTGGAACTGCCCTAGATTATTGGCGGATAAGAAGGATGGCATAGTGAACAAAGGTATATTGGATATACATGTTATTGATGTGTACTTTACTAGTGTTTATAGCAACCCCTCGGTATTTGATACTGGTTCAGTTGCTAAGAGTAGTAACTCGAAACGGGAGTTGCAAAATAAACAAAGACTAGTTAAGGGCAAGGTGATGATGTGTGTTGGAAGTGATTCCAAGGTTGATAAGATCACCATCGCACACACCCTTTACCTTCGGGATTAGTGTTCAACCTAAAATAAATGTTATTTGGTGTTTGCGTTGAGCATAATATGATTGGATCATATTTATTGCAATACAATTATTCATTTAAGTCAAAGAATAATTGTTATTTTGTTTACATGAATAAAACCATCTGTGGTCATACACCCAGGTGAATGGTTTATTGAATCTCGATCATAGTGATACACATATTCATAATATTGAAGCCAAAATATGCAAGTTAATAATGATAGTTTAACCTATTTGTGGCACTGTCGTTTAGGTCATATTGGTGTAAAGCGCATGAAGAAACTCCATGTTGATGGGCTTTTGGAATCACTTGATGCTTGCGAACCATGCCTCATGGGCAAGATGACTAAGACTCCGTTCTCCGGAACAATGGAGCGAGCAACTGACTTATTGGAAATAATACATACTGATGTATACGGTACGATGAGTGTTCAGGCTCGCGGCGGGTATCATTATTTTCTGACCTTCACATATGGTTTGAGCAGATATGGGTATATCTACTTGATGAAACATAAGTCTTAAATATTTGAAAAAGTTCAAAGAATTTTAGAGTGAAGTGGAAATTCATCATAAACAGAAAATAAAGTTTCTAAGATCTGATCATGGAGATGAATATTTGAGTTACGAGTTTGGTCTTCAACTAAAACAATGTGGAATAGTTTCACAAATTCATGCCACATGGAACACCACAGCATAATGGTGTGTCCGAACGTCATAACCGTACTTTATTGGATATAGTCCAATCTATGATGTCTCTTACCGATTTACCACTATCGTTTTGGGGTTATGCATTAGAGATAGCTACATTCACGTTAAATAGGGCACCGTCTAATCCGTTGAGACGACACCGTATGAACTATGGTTTGGCTAGAAACCTAAGCTGTCATTTCTTAATGTTTAGGGTTGTGATTCTTATGTGAAAAAGTTTCAGCCTGATAAGCTCAAACCCAAATTGGAAAAGTGTGTCTTCATAGGATACCCAAAAGAAACTATTGGGTACACCTTCTATCACAGATCCGAAAGGCAAGATCTTTGTTGCTAAGAGTGGATCCTTTCTAGAGAAGAAGTTTCTCTCAAAAGAAGTGAGTGGGAGGAATGTAGAACTTGATGAGGTAATTGTACCTTCTCCCGAATTGGAAAGTAGTTCATCACAGAAATCAGTTCTAGTGATTTCTACGCCAATTAGTGAGGAAGCTAATGATGATGATCATGAAACTTCATATCAAGTTACTACCGAACCTCGTAGGACAACCAGAGTATGGTCCGCACCAGAGTGGTACGGTAATTCTTTCTAGAAGTCATGTTACTAGACCATGACAAACCTACGAACTATGAGGAAGCGATGATGAGCCTCAGTCATAGGTTCTATAAAGTATGCTATGTTGTGTACTGTCGTATTTCAGGTTCCGGCAGACCCTTGAGGTTCGAACACTGGGGTGCGCGCGGAGATTTCGCCTTCTACCTACCTGCACCCCTCCGCCTCGCTAAGATCTAAGCTATGGAAAGAACAGCACAAGAGACACAGGGTTTATACTGGTTCGGGCCACCGTTGTGGTGTAATACCCTACTCCAGTGTGTGGTGTGGTGGATTGCCTCTTGGGCTGATGATGATGAGCAATACAAGGAAGAACAGCCTTACGAGGGTCTGTTCTTGGCTGGGGGGATGAACTGCTAGGAGGAGTTCAGTCGCCCTTCTCTCTCTCTCTCTCTCTCTCTGTGTGTGTGTGTGTGTGTGTGTGTGTGTGTGATGCTACTCGATCCGATCCTAGCTAGTTTCTCTCTTGGCTTCTAGATTCTCCCTTCTTGATTGCCCCCCTACCCTAGGGGTGGCTAGTCCTATTTATAGGCAAAGGCCCTGGGCCTCTTCCCAAATATTGAGCGGGAAGGGCGCCAACAATTGGCCATTTTGAAGGGGAACATCTGGTACACTTATCCTGACTAAAGTTGGTCCTCGCCTGCCAAAGGCTCTGGTGGTGACGCTGGCTTGGGCTCCACAATGACTTCCTCCCTGCCGTTGGACTGGTCTTGGTCTTGTTGCACCGAAACGGGTGCCTTTGCTTGATGCTCTCGCCTGCGCTTGCTCCCTTTGCACCAAAGAGGAAAGGAGGACACTGCGCGGCTGGCGCCCGCCTAGCGCCTTTGGTCGTCATGGCTTGCGTCACGGGCACCTCGTGAGGTACCCCGCCTTGATCTCTCCGCCTCCTCGCGAGCCAGCCTGATGAGGCCGTGCCTGAGGAAGCTCCGTGTTGTCCGCCCCGCGAGGCTTGGCCCCTCGCGAGGGTCTTGGGTCTATGTTGATGAAGATGGGCCGCGCTGGGCCCCCTTTTGAGCCACGCCGCAGGCAGGCAAGTCTGGGGACCCCCGTTCCCAGAACGCCGACAGTAGCCCCCGGGCCCAAGGCGCGCCCGGACTTGGCCGTGCAGGGAGGAGAAAGGGCAAGAGCGAAGCGCCGCGGGCCCTAACAGCCTGCGGCCTTGGGCGCCGCGTGGCAGTTGATTGGACGTGGGCGTCTCCACTTCCCCATGGCGCCTCGGCAACTGCACGGGTTGGACAAGTCCCTGCATGCAAAGCGGGTCATGATTACCTGCGATCGTGGAGGTTGGCGGTTGGCCTTCGCCGGCCATAAGTACGGAACGGTGCGCGCCCTTCCAGTCCATCCCTTCTTTCTTCTCCTTCTTCCCGGTCCTTGCTCCGTCTTGCTGCGATGGCTCCGATCCGCTGGTTCTCGGCGGCAGAGAAGGGAAAGGCTCCCCGAGAGGAACCAGACCCGCTCCCGCCGAAGAAACGGCTCGCCCTCCGTAGCCGGGACGAGGGGGCCCATCAGGTGGTGTCGAGGCCCTGGTGCGAGCGACCACCGCCGGGGTTCCCGCTTCCCTTGTATGCCCACATCGAGGGCTCTGAAGGAGTCGATGCCGATCGCCACGGGCGGCGCCGCCGTCGGCGCCGATGGGTCATGAAGGTGTGGGTCGTCCCCCTGGGGTCCACACCGAGGGCTCCTCCCGAGAGTTCGTGCTCCATGCCGCCATGCCTCCTCAGTCTTGGATTCGCCTTCCTCCCTTCTTCGCCTCCATCATCCCGCAGGGAGAACTCCTGGAGCTTTGGCTGTAGCACGCCGGCTGCAGCACCCTCGCGACCGAGGCAGAGGTCGCGGTCGTTGCCCCGGGCGAGGTCTTCATGACTCGAGGCTGGAGTGAAATCGCCCGGGTTTGCAGGACAAGAGGCGCCTTCGCGATCCACTTGGAGTACGACGGTGCTTCGGTGATGTTCTTCAAGGTCTTCGATGCGAACGGGCGCCGACTGGAGTGCTGCCCCGGGAGAGGTGGTTGGGACCCTGCTATGGCGAGGACTGGGCCCGCCAACCGCTCCCTTGGCGTCTGCTCAAGCGGCGGAGGCGTCGGAGGGTCCAGCGACTCCGGCGAGCGCTTCGCGACTTCGAAGATGAGCGACGACAGCTACGAGCCCCCGAGCCGGCGCCGCTCCTGGAGCAGGGCGGGCTCGTCAGGCCGTCACCGACTCTGATCTGGACGGGGTTGATGCCGGTGCTTGACGGCCTGCTGTTGACGATGGCGTCTTTTGCAGGGGCGCGTGTAGTTAGCGTCCTTTTAGGATCTGTTCCCTGCAAGGAATCAAAGATGTGTCCTGTGGGGGCTTGTAAGGTGCCTGTGATCCTGTTTGTTAATATAACCCTTGTCGTAGAATTGTGTGAGTTGCTCATTCCGTCTTAGCTCAGTTTTCCCTTTCGAACCTCACGAGGGCTTGGTGCTCTGCGCCGACAGGTCCCAGTCCCAAGGCGGCTTCAGCCGTCGCTGGTATGCCAGGTCGCGATGCCGTGGTCAAGGCCAGGAGGTGAGCGACCCGGGGTCCGGTAAGAGCCCCTGAGTCGCGATGCTCAGGAGGTCCCCTTTGACGCTCAAGCAGTCGTCGTTCGGTGAGAAAGGAGAGCGGCGTCGCTAACACAGGATTGCATTAGGTGCGGGGATGGTGCCACGGTAGCTGGTGCTTCCGGGTGGTAACTTATCTCGAGAATCAGGGACCGCTCTCTGGTGTGTCGCCGGGTCCGTGCATCGGCAGGCGTGAGGTTGCTCAGCGAGGTCCTCGCGTGTCCCTCCCCTCTCGCCTTTGCTCCCCTTTCTGCTCTACGTCCTCGGGTCCCGGCCCTCGCGCGAGTCTCAGCCATCGTTGGTATGCCAGGTCGCGATGCCGTGGACAAGGCCAGAGGGTGAGGGCTGGAGAGCCAGTAGGAGCCCTGAGTCGCGATGCTCAGGCACCCCCCCTTTAACGTGCAAGCGGTTCACGCGGATGAGAGTGAAGGAGACACCGCAAGGGCCTCGCCTGACGCAGCTCCTTTAGGAGATCCTGTAGACCCATCATAGAAAGAACGAGGGGTTGCCATGACAATTGACAGTCAGCCGTTGGTTGCTTCCGAGGGGCGATGAGGCACTGAAGGCTTGACGAGGTGGCGCCATGCGGGGCTGCCGCGGCCAGAGCTCAGCCATTCAGGTTTGTTGGCATTGCAGGGACGGACCCATGCGCAAGCGTCGTGCCGTTTGGGAGCAGCTCCGTCAGTTGGCGTCAGTTGAGCGGGAAACTAGGTCAAACACATTAGCCGCGAAGGAGTGGATTCATTCAAATAGATGCTGGGAAGGTGGACATCACTGGGTCAGGCCCGAGCGACTTGGGGATGATGCAGCCCGTGGGGAGCCCCCAACAAAGTAAGCTAACAACATGAAATAAAAGGGATACATGCTGCAGGGACGGACCCACGCGGCCTGGGAATAATGCAGCCCTGGGGGGCGCAACCAGCTGGAAATGAAACTTGAAAGATGTCACCTGATGATGTTGAGGACGAAGGAGTGTTGGTGTAGTAGACTCGGTGGGCTGCGGAAGCCGATCCTCACGAGCCCCCTAGCCCAGGGGCCTCGGGAGGCTTCGGAGGCGCTGGTGGCTCCTCGCGGACCATCTCCATCTCCGCCAGGGCTGCGGAACGCCTGGCCTCTTGAACCTCCATGATGCCCCTCATGAGGCGCTGGTACGTGGCAGCCGCGTTCGGCAAGCCGTAAGGCATGCGAACGTAGCTGTGGGGTGGACCTTCGCAGTGCCCCACTCGCGAGGGCCAGAGGCGCTCCAGAGAGGCGACTCGATTGAGCCCTGGTATGTTGATGCAGACGCGCAGCCCACCATCCTCGCCTGGATGGGGAGCCATAGCTGGTAGGCGGCGGCCGCCTTTCATGACTCTTGACTCCTGTAGCTCCTGAATGGCCTTGCTGACGAACTCCTGAGGGTTTGGCTCTCCTTGCCTTACTCCTTATTGAGGGAAACGTGCTTCGAAACACGCCTCCATGTGGTGCCCAAGCGCCTCCCTCGTGACCTTAGCCAGGTCGGTGGCCCTCCAGGGGAGAGCCCCCGAGCCCTGCCTGAGGAGGGCGTCGGGCGCGCTTTCCTATGCAATGGAAGGAGGTTCCCCCTGGGCAGGCGCGGGCCCTGAGGGGCCTGCCTCCTGAGGGGCCGGGCCGGACGATGTCTTCTTCTTCTTGGGGGTGGTCTCGGGAAGCCTCCTGCTTCTGCGATTCGGGTCTTCCAGTGATGCGGCCTAAAAGGCTCGTTCCAGGGAACACACACCGCGTCATTCTCTTCACAGGGCACCGTGATGACTCCGCCACTTCCTGGCATCTTGAGGACGTTGTAGCCGTGGTGAGTTACGGCCATGAACTTGGCCAGCGCTGGGTACCCAAGGATGGCATTGTACGGTAGGCGAATGTGAGCGACGTCGAAGTCGATGAGCTCGGTGCGGTAGTTGTCGCATGCCCCGAAGGTGACAGGGAGGCGGACCTGCCCAATCGGGACCGTGGAGCCGTCGGTGACTCCGGAGAAAGGCTTGGTTGGCTAAAGCTGGTTGTAGGGCACTTGGAGATTGTTGAATGTTTCCACGGACAGGACGTTGAGCCCTACCCCGCCATCGATGAGGGTCCTGGTGACCACCACGTTGCTGATGATTGGGGAACAAAGCATCGGGAGGACTCCGGCTGTGGCCGCACACTTGAGCTGATCTGCTGAGCTGAACGTGATGGCGCATGCCGACCACCAGAGAGGGCGCGTGGCTTCGAGCTTGGGGAGGACTGCATTCACTTTGCGGGCGAAGTGCTTGAATATGCGTTGAGAGGCTGGGGCTTGAGCCCCACCCAGGATGCAGGCGATCGCGCGCGGCTCCTGGAAGCCCCCAGCCCCCTCGTCCTGATGGCGGTCCTCGCTTCTCCTTGGCTGCGGCGGTAGCGGAGGGAGGCCTGCGTTGCCTTGCGGGCGATCCTCGCGAGGCTGATCCCTCCAGTCTCCCTCGCGAGGCGGGTCTTGCCAGCGATCCTCGCGAGGTCGATCGTGCCACCCTTGGCGCGGGCAGCGGTCTTCCCAGCGTCCCACGTTCCTTCCTCATCCTCGACCGTAGCCCCGGTCACCGTGGTCGGGGCGACGGCCAATCCTTCCTTCTCGCACGGCTCGGAGCTCTTGACATTCGTTGGTGTTGTGGGTGTGGAGGTCGTGGTACACACAGTACCGACTGCCCTTGGAAGATTCGGGCTGATCTCTGCCCCGCTTGGTGTCTGGTTCTGCCGCGACCACGGCAGCCCCCTTGCGCTTCACATCCTTGGCCTTGGGCTTCTTCTCTTCTGGGTCCGCGGCAGGCAGCTCGAGGAGGGAGAGACGCCCTTCCTCAGCCCTGGCGCACTTGGTTGCCAAGTTGAACAACTCCAAGGAAGTGCACATGTCTTCATGCATCGCCAGCTCCTCCTTCATCTTGACATCGCGCACGCCGTCGGAGAAGGCTGAGATGATGGCCTCCTCGGTCACCTTGGGAATCTTGAGGCGTGCGTTGTTGAAGCGCTAGATGTACTTCTGCAGGGTCTCTCTGGGTTGTTGCTTGATGCAGCGCATGTCACTCACGGCGGGTGGCCGGTCGCGAGTACCTTGGAAGTTGGCGATGAAGCGGGTGCGCATCTCGTCCCAGGAGGAGATCGTGCCTGGAGCCAGGTTCAGGAGCCAGGTGCAGGCCCCGTCCTTGAGCGCCATGGGAAACCAGTTCGCCATGACCTTCTCGTATCCGTTGGCAGCTTCGATGCCCAGCTCATGGAGCTGGAGGAACTCTGCAGGGTCGGCCGTGCCGTCGTAACGAGGAGGCAAGTCTGGCTTGAACATGCCAGGCCATGCGACGTTGCGTAGCTCGGTGGTGAAGGCACGGCAGCCTGCTGTGGCCACGGGAGGCCTTGGGTGACGGAGAGCTTGGTCTTGCATGTCCCCATGCGCTGCAGCTGGGAGCAGCGTGGGGTCTTGACGTGCGGGAGCAGGAGCATGGTCACGACGTGCTGGAGCAGGGAGCGCCCGGGCAGCTTCTTGCGGGCGAGGGACTTCTTGGCAGCTCTGCTCTTGCCGCGCTGGCACCTGACAGAGCGGGTTCCACCCAGGGGCCATGCGCCTTGGAGCCATGGCGCCTTCTTGAGGAGGAGGTGGCTGGGGCGCCCCCGGAGCTTCGTCGCCCGCGCGGGGCGGGGTGCGGTGCAGCGGAACGGACGGCGCAGGAGAGGCCCCCGCGGCGCAGACGAGCTCGGCGACGCGGTCGAGCCATTCTTCGTAGACGTCGTCGACGGGACGGTAGCGCAGGAGCTCGTTTGCCGTGATGAGCGCAGCTCGAGCCTCCATGGGTGCGCGGAGCGCGCGAGACGAAGAACCAGCTGGGGTGAGCGAGGGAGTAGCGGTGCGGCCATCTTGCCGCACAGACGGATGCTGAGACGACGCTTGCTGCTCGTTCCCCGCCGGGCCGGTGGTGGCGCTGACGGCAGGTGACAGGGAACAGCGAGGACGCCCGCCGACAAGAGCCGTCTGGGCGACGCGGGAAGCGAGAGCGGCCCAGAACTCGGCGCGGGCCCGACGAGCGTCAGACATGGACGCGATGGTCGGAGGAGAACGGGGTGGTGGAAGACGAATTCCGGCGCACCCCTACCTGGCGTGCCAAATGTCGGATTTCGGGTTCCGGCAGACCCTTGAGGTTCGAACACTGGGGTGCACGCGGAGATTTCGCCTTCTACCTACCTGCACCCCTCCGCCTCGCTAAGATCTAAGCTATGGAAAGAACAGAACAAGAGACACAGGGTTTATACTAGTTCGGGCCACCGTTGTGGTGTAATACCCTACTCCAGTGTGTGGTGTGGTGGATTGCCTCTTGGGCTGATGATGATGAGCAATACAAGGAAGAACAGCCTCGCGAGGGTCTGTTCTTGGCTGGGGGATGAACTGCTAGGAGGAGTTCAGTCGCCCTTCTCTCTCTCTCTCTCTCTCTCTCTCTCTGTGATGCTACTCGATCCGATCCTAGCTAGTTTCTCTCTTGGCTTCTAGATTCTCCCTTCTTGATTGCCCCCTACCCTAGGGGTGTCTAGTCCTATTTATAGGCAAAGGCCCTGGGCCTCTTCCCAAATATTGAGCGGGAAGGGCGCCAACAATTGGCCATTTTGAAGGGGAACATCTGGTACACTTATCCTGACTAAAGTTGGTCCTCGCCTGCCAAAGGCTCTGGTGGTGATGCTGGCTTGGGCTCCACAATGACTTCCTCCCTGCTGTTGGACTGGTCTTGGTCTCGTTGCACCGAAACGGGTGCCTTTGCTTGATGCTCTCGCATGCGCTTGCTCCCTTTGCACCAAAGAGGAAAGGAGGACACTGCGCGGCTGGCGCCCGCCTGGCGCCTTTGGTCGTCATGGCTTGCGTCACGGGCACCTCGTGAGGTACCCCGCCTTGATCTCTCCGCCTCCTCGTGAGCCAGCCTAATGAGGCCGTGCCTGAGGAAGCTCTGTGTCATGCGCCCCGCGAGGCTTGGCCCCTCGCGAGGGTCTTGGGTCTGTGTTGATGAAGATGGGTCACGCTAGGCCCCCTTTTGAGCCACGCCGCAAGCCGCAGGCAGGCAAGTCTGGGGACCCCCGTTCCCAGAACGCCGACATGTACCAGACCTATTGTGAACCTCGCCATAAGTTTGGCAAGAGGGTACAATAGTGATCCAGGAGTGGATCACTGGACAGCGGTCAAGAATATGCTTAGTGGAATAAGGAAATGCTTCTCGGTTATGGAGGTGACAAAGAGTTCGTCGTAAAGAGTTACGTTGATGCAAGCTTTGACACCGATCTGGATGACTCTAAGTCTCGATCTAGATACATATCGAAAGTGGGAGCAATTAGCTAGAGTAGCTCTATGCAAAGCATTGTAGACATAGAAAAATTGCAAAATACATACGGCTCTAAATGTGGCAGACCCATTGACTAAATTTCTCTCACAAGCAAAACCTGATCACTCTTTGGGAGTTAATCACATAGCGATGTGAACTAGATTATTGACTCTAGTAAACCCTTTGGGTGTTAGTCACATGGAGATGTGAACTAATCACATAAAGATATGAACAATTGGTGTTAAATCACATGACGATGTGAACTAGATTATTGACTCTAGTGCAAGTGGGAGACTGGAGGAAATATGCCCTAGAGGCACTAATAAAGTTGTTATTTATATTTCCTTATATCATAATAAATGTTTATTATTCATGCTAGAATTGTATTAACCGGAGACTTAGTACATGTGTGAATACATAGACAAATAGAGTGTCACTAGTATGCCTGACATGAGTTGTCATTTGATTAACGGGATCACATCATTAGAGAATGATGTGATTGACGTGACCCATCCGTTAGCTTCGCACGATGATCGTTTAGTTTGTTGCTATTGCTTTCTTCATGACATGTACATGTTCCTATGACTATGAGATTATGCAACTCCCGAGTACCGAGTGATCAACTTGTACATGTTCCTATGACTAAGAGATGCGGTGCCCCAAGACACACAAGACACACAAGTTGATCAGTTGATCTTTTAGCCGTATGCGGTGCCCCCCTCCACCATAATCCACCTCGGTCATATCATAGCGGTGCTTAGGCGAAGCCCTATGTCGGTAGCATCATCATCACCGTCATCATGCCGTCATGCTGACGGAACTCTCCCTCAAAGCTCTGCTGGATCGGAGTTCATGGGACGTCACCGAGCTGAACGTGTGCTGAACTCAGAGGTGTCGTACGTTCCGTACTTGGATCGGTCGGATCGTGAAGACGTACGACTACATCAACCGCGTTCTCATAATGCTTCCGCTTACGGTCTACAAGGGTATGTGCACGACACTCTCCCCTCTCGTTGATATGCATCACCATGATCTTGCGTGTGCGTAGGATTTTTTTGAAATTACTGCGTTCCCCAATAGCTATTGCTTCTGGTTGTACATCATCGTCAGATTTACAAAAAAAGTCCCTGTGGTTTTGCTTATTCAACCCGCAGTCCCATTTTAAGTGGCTAATTTAGGGAAACGTTTCGTTTATACAAAAAGGACCGTGTAGTTTGGTATATTCAACCCGTGGTCTTTTTTACGTCAACGCGGTGGCTCGAGCGGCTGGGGGCGCGGCGGCTGGAGGGGCGGATCTGTGCACGGCAGGGGCTGGGGAGGTGGATCCGATGGCGGGCGGCGAGGCACGGGTCGTCGGTGACGATGAGGAAGACCGGAGCGCGGCTTCCCGGGTGGATCCATGGCAGAAAAGAGATAGGGTGGTGAGGAAGAGAAGATGGGAGAAAAGAGGGCGGTGACGCAACCCAGGCATGCTCGCCGGGGCCGGGTGATGGCAGACGGGCGTAGGAGACGAAGGATCCGTCATGGCAGCGCGAAGTCCTTGTAGTTGGAGGTGGGCCTCCATGGCTGCAGCGACCCCTCCCCTTCTCTCCGTGGTCGCGGAAGCTCAGGCAGCGGTCAGATCCTCCCTCCCTCCCTCATTCCTCGCGCTAGATAACCTAGCAGCCGGACCATGGTGACTGACGGCGATGATGAGGGTGGTGGCTACCTCGATGACGATGGTACGACTTAGAAACCCCTCCGCCCCTTTCTACCTCTTGAGCACTCCGTTGGTTTTCCCTTGAAGAGGAAAGGGTGATGTAGTAAAGTAGCTTCCCTCAGTTTTTGAGAACCAAGGTATCAATCCAATAGGAGATCACGCTCAAGTCCCACACACCTAAACAAACAAATAAGAACCTCGCAACCAACGCGGTAAAGGGGTTGTCAATCCCTTCACGGTCACTTACGAGAGTGAGATCTGATAGATATGATAAGATAATATTTTTGGTATTTTTATGATAAAGAGAAATAAAGATACAAAGTAAAATAAACGGCAATAGAAATAGCTAAGTGTTGGAAGATTAATATGATGGAAGATAGACCCGGGGGCCATAGGTTTCACTGGTGGCTTCTCTCAAGAGCATAAGTATTACGGTGGGTAAACAAATTACTGTCGAGCAATTGATAGAAAAGCGACTAATTATGAGAATATCTAGGCGTGATCATGTATATAGGCATCATGTCCGCGACAAGTAGACTGAAACGATTCTGCATCTACTACTATTACTCCACACATCGGCCGCTATCCAGCATGCATCTAGAGTATTAAGTTCATAAGAACAGAGTAATGCTTTAAGTAAGATGACATGATGTAGAGGGATAAACTCATGCAATATGATATAAACCCCATCTTTTTATCCTCGATGGCAACAATACAATACGTGTCGTTTCCCTTTTCTGTCACTAGGATCGAGCACCGCAAGATTGAACCCAAAGCTAAGCACTTCTCCCATTGCAAGAAAGATCAATCTAGTAGGCCAAACCAAACTGATAATTCGTAGAGACTTGCAAAGATAAACCAATCATACATAAAAGAATTCAGAGAAGAATCAAATATTGTTCATAGATAATCTGGATCATAAACCCACAATTCATCAGATCTCGACAAACACACCACAAAAGAAGATTACATCGAATAGATCTCCAAGAAGATCGAGGAGAACTTTGTATTGAGATCCAAAGAGAGAGAAGAAGCCATCTAGCTAATAACTGTGGACCCGAAGGTCCGAAGTAAACTATTCACACATCACCGGAGAGGCCATGGAGTTGATGTAGAGGCCCTCTGTGATCAATGCCCCCTCCGGCGGAGCTCCGGGAAAGGCCCCAAGATGGGATCTCTCGGGTACAGAAGGTTGTGGTGGTGGAATTAGGTTTTCGTGGTGCTCCTGGATGTTTGCGGGGTACGTGGACTTATATAGGAGGAAGAAGTAGGTCGGTGGAGCAACGAGGGGCCCACGAGGGTGGAGGGCGCGCCCAGGGGTAGGCGCGCCCCCTGCCTCGTGGCCTCCTTGATTGTTTCTTGATGCCCACTCCAAGTCTCCTGGATCACGTTTGTTGAGAAAATCACGTTCCCGAAGGTTTCATTCCGTTTGGACTTCGTTTGATATTCCTTTTCTGCGAAACACTAAAATAGGCAAAAAAAACAGCAATTTGGGCTGGGCCTCCGGTTAATAGGTTAGTCCCAAAAATAATATAAAAGTGTAAAATAAAGCCCATTAACATCCAAAACAGATAATATAATAGCATGGAACAATAAAAAATTATAGATACGTTGGAGACGTATCAAGCATCCCCAAGCTTAATTCCTGCTCGTCCTCGAGGAGGTAAATGATAAAAACAGAATTTTTGATGTGGAATGCTTCCTAACATATTTCTCAATGTAATTTTTCTTTATTGTGGCATGAATGTTCAGATCCGAAAGATTCAAGATAAGAGTTTAATATTGACATAAAAATAATAATACTTCAAGCATACTAACTAAGCAATCTTGTCTTCTCAAAATAACATGGCCAAAGAAAGGTCATCCCTACAAAATCATATAGTTTGGTCATGCTCCATTCTCATCACACAAGAATGCTCTCATCATGAACAACCCCGATGACAAGCCAAGCAATTGTTTCACACTTTAGTAATCTCAAACTTTTTTCAACTTTCACGCAATACATGAGCGTGAGCCATGGATATAGCACTATGGGTGGAATAGAATAAAATGAAGGGGGTTATGTGGAGAAGACAAAAAAGGAGAAAGTCTCACATCGACGCGGCTAATCAATGGGCTAGGTAGATGCCCATCAATTGATGTCAATGCAAGGAGTAGGGATTGCCATGCAACGGATGCACTAGAGCTATAAATGTATGAAAGCTCAACAAAAGAAACTAAGTGGGTGTGCATCCAACTTGCTTGCTCACGAAGACCCAGGGCACTTGAGGAGGCCCATTGTTGGAATATACAAGCCAAGTTCTATAATGAAAAGTTCCCACTAGTATATGAAAATGACAAAACAAGAGACTCTCTATCATAAAGATCATGGTGCTACTTTGAAGCATGAGTGTGGAAAAAGGATAGTAGCATTGCCCCTTTTTATTCTCTTTTTTGGGGCCTTTTTTATTTTATTTTTACCTTTCTCCTCTTCTTTTTTTGGGACAATGCTCTATTAATGATGATCACCACACTTCTATTTATTTACAACTCGATACTAGAACAAGATATGACTCTATATGAATGCCTCCGGCGGTGTACCGGTATGTGCAATGACTCATGAGTGACATGTATGAAAAAATTATGAACGGTGGCTTTGCCACAAATATGATGTCAACTACATGATCATGCAAGGCAATATGACAATGATGATGTGTGTCATAATAAACGGAACGGTGGAAAGTTGCATGGCAATATATCTCGGAATGGCTATGGAAATGCCATAATAGGTAGGTATGGTGGCTGTTTTGAGGAAGATATAAGGAGGTTTATGTGTGATAGAGCGTATCGTATCACGGGATTTGGATGCACCGGTGAAGTTTGCACCAACTCTCAAGGTGAGAAAGGGCAATGCATGGTACCGAAGAGGCTAGCAATGATGGAAGGGTGAGAGTGTGTATAATCCATGGACTCAACATTAGTCATAAAGAACTCACATACTTATTGCAAAAATCTACAAGTCATCAAAAACCAAGTATTATGTGCATGCTCCTAGGGGGATAGATTAGTACGAAAAGACCATCGCTCGTCCCCGACCGCCACTCATAAGGAAGACAATCAAATAACACCTCATGTTTCAAATTTGTTACACAACGTTTACCATACGTGCATGCTATGGGACTTGCAAACTTCAACACAAGTATTTCTCAAATTCACAACTACTCAACTAGCACAACTTTAATATCACTATATCCATATCTCAAAATAGTCATCAAGTATCAAACTTCTCTTAGTATTCAATGCACTTATATGAAAGTTTTTATTATGCCTAAAAGCAAATTGCCATGTTGTTCTAAAGGACTCTCAAAATAATATAAGTGAAGCATGAGAGATAAATTATTTCTATAAAATAAAACCACCGCCATGCTCTAAAAGATATATGTGAAGCACTAGAGCAAAAACTATATAGCTCAAAAGATATAAGTGAAGCACATAGAATAAAAACTATATAGCTCAAAAGATATAAGCGAAGCACATAGAGTATTCTAATAAATTCCAATTCATGTGTGTGCCTCTCAAAAGGTGTGTACAGCAAGGATTATTGTGGTAAACTAAAAAGCAAAGACTCAAATCATACAAGACGCTCCAAGAAAAACACATATCATGTGGCAAATAAAAATATAGCTCCAAGTAAAGTTACCGATGAACGAAGACGAAAGAGGGGATGCCTTGCGGGGCATCCCCAAGCTTAGGCTTTTTGGTGTACTTGTATTTTACCTTGGGTTGCCATGGGCATCCCCAAGGTTAGGCTCTTGCCACTCCTTGTTCCATAATCCATCAAATCTTTACCCAAAACTTGAAAACTTCACAACACAAAACTTAAAAGAAAATCTTCATGAGCTCCGTTAGTAAAAGAAAACAAACCACCACTTCAAGGTACTGTAATGAACTCATTATTTATTTATATTGGTGTTAAACCTACTGTATTCCAACTTCTCTATGGTTTATAAACTCTTTTACTAGCCATAGATTCATCAAAATAAGCAAACAACACACGAAAAACAGAATCTGTCAAAAACAGAACAGTCTGTAGTAATCTGTAGCTAACGCAAACTTATGGAACCCCAAAAATTCTAAAATAAATTCTGGACGTGAGGAATTTATCTATTAATCATCTTCAAAAAGAATTAACTAAATAGCACTCTCCAAGTAAAAATGGCAGCAATTCTCGTGAGCGCTAAAGTTTCTGTTTTTTACAGCAAGATCAAAAAGACTTTCCCCAAGTCTTCCCAACGGTTCTACTTGGCACAAACATTAATTAAACATAAAAAACACAACCAAAACAGAGGCTAGATAAATTATTTATTACTAAAAAGGAGCAAAAAGTAAGGAATAAAAATAAAATTGGGTTGCCTCCCAACAAGCGCTATCGTTTAACGCCCTTAGCTAGGCATAAAAGCAAGGATAGATCTAGGTATTGCCATAATAATAGGATAGATCACGAAAACTCATTTCATATTCTCTATGTTCAGCAGCAAGTTTTCTTTGAGGCAAGAAAAAGTAATCAAAAGGGCTAAATTTAATGGGACAGAACTCCCCAAGATCAATTTTGGGAGGTATAGGTTCCTCCTTTGGCCCTTCATATTGCACAACCAATTCATCATTATAAGCATTCTTTTGACAAAACTTCGTGAGCCCATACTCAAGAGAATATCCTAGCTCATTATTTCGAATAGCAAAATCATTATTAAGTTCGGAAATTCTATCAACTAGAACATTGGTAGGAACCTTTTTTCTAAGGTTCTCATTAAAAGCAACATAGTTCTCATTAAAAGCAACATAGTCTAAAGATTGAAAACGCATTATTTCCTCTTGATCAAAGAGGATTGCCTCTATGGGAGGACGGTCAGCGTCCACCCTATAGTGCGCAAAGATTTCTTTGGCCTCTTTTATTATAAATCTGAACTCATGAGCCAAAAAGATAGTTGCGGCATGCTTAACAGAAGAATTCTCAATATTAGAAAATTCTAGGAAAATCCTTTGTATGCAAGGATGCATGTGCATAAATTGCCTTTCAAGTTCAACTACAAGCATGGAGATAGCGTCCGCAAGACTACTAGTTCTATGAAGAATAGAATTACCCATAGAAGGCAAAGCACCGGCTCAAGTAAAGAAATCTTGGATAACTCATTTTCCAATAATATTACCACTACCGATTCGGAATTTTTTTGTATGTAAAATAGGGGGTTCTTTAGCAGGAGCATCAGATTTTTCCATGTTATTATTATTGTCCATATCGACAATAATTTCCGCAATCTCAGACATAACGGCAGAAAGTGCGAGGAGCAAAAGAAAGAGGGAGGGAACAGAAAAGAGAGGGCGAATAAAATGGCAAGGGTGAAGTGGGGGAGAGGAAAACGAGAGGCAAATGGCAAATAATATAATGCGAGGGATAAGAGTTTGTGATGGGTACTTGGTATGTCTTGACTTGTGCGTAGACTCCCTCACAACAGCGCCAGAAATGGCTCGTTATCAGGAGTCAAATCTTGACTTGACTTGGCGTGAATCTCCCCGGCAACGGTGCCAGAAATCCTTCTCGCTACCTCTTGAGCACTGCGTTGGTTTTCTCTTGAAGAGGAAAGGGTGATACAGTAAAGTAGCATAAGTATTTCCCTCGGTTTTTGAGAACCAAGGTATCAATCCAGTAGGAGATCACACTCGAGTCCCACGCACCTACAAAAAAAATAAGAACCTCGCAACCAACGTGATAAAGGGGTTGTCAATCCCTTCACGGTCACTTACGAGAGTGAGATCTGATAGATATGATAAGATAATATTTTTGGTATTTTTATGATAAAGAGAAATAAAGATGCAAAGTAAAATAAACGGCAATAGAAATAGCTAAGTGTTGGAAGATTAATATGATGGAAGATAGACCCATGGGCCATAGGTTTCACTGGTGGCTTCTCTCAAGAGCATAAGTATTACGGTGGGTAAACAAATTACTGTCGAGCAATTGATAGAAAAGCAAATAATTATGAGAATATCTAGGCATGATAATGTATATAGGCATCACGTCTGCGACAAGTAGACCGAAACGATTCTGCATCTACTATTATTACTCCACACATCGACCGCTATCCAGCATGCATCTAGAGTATTAAGTTCATAAGAACAGAGTAATGCTTTAAGTAATATGACATGATGTAGAGGGATAAACTCGTGCAATATGATATAAACCCCATCTTTTTATCCTCGATGGCAACAATACAATACGTGTCGTTTCCCTTTCTGTCACTAGGATCGAGCACCGCAAGATTGAACCCAAAGCTAAGCACTTCTCCCATTGCAAGAAAGATCAATCTAGTAGGCCAAACCAAACTGATAATTCGAAGAGACTTGCAAAGATAAACCAATCATACATAAAAAAATTCATAGAAGAATCAAATATTGTTCATAGATAATCTGGATCATAAACCCACAATTCATCGGAACTCGACAAACACACTACAAAAGAAGATTACATCGAATAGATCTCTAAGAAGATCGAGGATAACTTTGTATTGAGATCCAAAGAGAGAGAAGAAGCCATCTAGCTAACAACTATGGACCCAAAGGTCTGAAGTAAACTACTCACACATCACCGGAGAGGCCATGGAGTTGATGTAGAGGCCCTCCGTGATCAATGCCCCCTCCGGCGGAGCACCAGAAAAGGCCCCAAGATGGGATCTCTCGGGTACAGAAGGTTGTGGCGGTGGAATTAGGTTTTCGTGGTGCTCCTGGATGTTTGCGGGGTACGTGGACTTATATAGGAGGGAGAAGTAGGTCGGTGGAGCAACGAGGGGCCCATGAGGGTGGAGGGCGCGCCCAGGGGGTAGGCGCGCCCGCCTGCCTCGAGGCCTCCTCGATTGTTCCTTGATGCCCACTCAAAGTCTCCTGGATCACGTTTGTTGAGAAAATCATGTTCCCGAAGGTTTCATTCCGTTTGGACTTCGTTTGACATTCCTTTTTCTGCGAAACACTGAAATAGGCAAAAAAACAGCAATTTGGGCTCGACCTTCGGTTAATAGGTTAGTCCCAAAAATAATATAAAAGTGTAAAATAAAGCCCATTAACATCCAAAACAGATAATATAATAGCATGGAACAATCAAAAATTATAGATATGTTGGAGACGTATCACCCCTTCCCTTCTCCCTTGGCGACCGCTTGAATCCGGTGAGGAGAGGGGAGTGTCGACGCCAGGGTTCTGCTCTTCTTTTCTCCCCTTCCCTGATGATATTCTCTCCCTCACGCAGGCACACACCCAACATCGTCATGGACCAATAGCTCAATCATTTGGGGTTCCCTCACCATCTTCAGGTCGTCATCCTTGAGGCCTCCACCATCTGCAGGTCTTCCTTCTTTGCTTCCCCTCTTTGTTGGATTCCATTCGATCCTCTGCTCTGCAGGTGAAGCTCTATCTATTCTCTGCTGCAGTTTCTACAGTGGACTGTTTGCACCTTATGTGCAAATACTTGATTGTATATGAATGGAATGGATGGATAGATTGCAGGATCTACAATGCACCACCTTGATTTGATTCGGTTTGGAGCAGCAGGATCTGCTCCTTCCTTCCTTCTCAACCATCTGTATTTACATTACTACTGTAAGCTTCTGAAATGTAAATTATGCTAGGAGAATTCCTCTTTAGCTTTAACTATGATATTCCTAAATGCGCAAGTAAATACTAGTGGGATTACGACTACAAAAAAATTCATGACATGTGAGCAATTCTCGGTTTAAATACTGTGAGCTTAAATAACAGGAGCTAAATTGTCATGCTATGTTCAGAATTGGTACTAGAAAAGATAATCTAAACTGCACATTCCGAAAGTATATTGGACTCTTGCCCTCGGGAAATTAGTCTACTAAGCATTCCTTTGTAAATAAATGACATGATAACTTGTTGGTTTAGTTTAAAGCTGTAGGCAGAGGCTTGTGGTAGGGGGAAATCACTGTCAGTTGGAAACCAAAACTTCTATTTGTGAGTATGATCGGGACTGCGCTTTTCTGAAAGTATGTTATCCAATGTTTGGATATCTTTCAATTACTTCTGAACAAGAAAGATGTAGTGCCATGCTAAGTTTGGATGTGGAGTTGCAATTTAACCTGTTTTGCAGCTCCATTTTGTCTTGCTACAACAATAGCTTGCCTCAGTGGTTCAGGGGTCAGGAATTTACATGGGCTTGCTCTTCTTTCATGTATTAGATATGGGGTCCACGCTGCTTAGATTGTCTAAAATTTATCTTCATTTCTACAACTTTTCTTGTCAATGAACTTTACAGCTATTTGGTCATGTATTTGACTGCTTATATTTTTTATTTCCTAATTGTGCACTTAGTCTGCATAAAATTCATTAGCACATATTTCCTTGCAATTATACTAAATTTCTGTTTGCATCCTTTTTCCATTTTGGTGGAATGTAGACATTGCTTAAGATATAGTTTGATATTTTTCTAGGCGCACGCCATCAGGCTCTTCCAGTCCAGGGGCAACCAGGCCCGAGTCACCATCATCCTGATGTTGCCACGATGGGCGGCGGCAGCGGACAGACCAATGCACCTTGCGGCGATATCTACGTTAGGGAGGGTGTTGTTGTCGTCCACCACGATAACAACCTGTGTTGTGTTGATTTTAGATTCTTTGGTGACAAATTGGACTACATCCCACTGAAGGCCACTTATCCTGCTCATGAGCGAGGCTACTTGAAAGCAATCCTAGGTGAGTGATATGTTCTTTGTCATGTCATGTATGTAGTTCCACCGACCTCATATTGAATCGGAGTGTTTTGTACAGGATTCTTGTGGCGAATTCTTGAAGAAAAAAATCATTCTTCAAGATGATGTTTTTCAAGCTCAGAATAGTGATTACGTTTGTTCTATAGTATACCAAAGATCATGCTTTTCTTTATGTCACAGAACCGATATGCTCTAAATTCCAATGGCACTAAACATTTTAAGGATAAAATAGAAGCAATCTTTAGGAACTGGACATGTCTGCTCTATAAGAACCCCTGTGCTTATACCATGATTTTGTCTGTAACCTAGCGTTGCGTGTGCATGGGTCGTAGCTGCACCTATATAAAGGAGGAGCAGTGGTTATATTAAAAGGATTTTCTTCCTCTATTTCATCGCCCCTCATGGGTCCCCCACTCCCACACGCTCCCTCCTTATTGCTCTCATTCATCCTCTATCCTAGATCCCACTGTGACGACCCCAATTTGACCGTACACTAATCATGCATGCAAATGTGTACGATCAAGATCAGGGACTCACGGGAAGATATCACAACACAACTCTAAAACATAAAATAAGTCATACAAGCATCATATTACAAGCCAGGGGCCTCGAGGGCTCGAATACAAGAGCTCGATCATAGACGAGTCAGCGAAAGCAACAATATCTGAGTACAGACATAAGTTAAACAAGTTTTCCTTAAGAAGGCTAGCACAAACTGGGATACAGATCGAAAGAGGCGCAGGCCTCCTGCCTGGATCCTCCTAAACTACTCCTGGTCGTCGTCAGTGGGCTGCATGTAGTAGTAGGCACCTCCAGTGTAGTAGGAGTCGTCGTCGACGGTGGCGTCTGGATCCTGGGCTCCAACATCTGGTTGCGACAACCAGGTAGAAGGGAAAAGGGGAAAAAGGGGGAGAAAAGCAACCGTGAGTACTCATCCAAAGTACTCGCAAGCAAGGAGCTACACTACATATGCATGGGTATATGTGTAAAGGGGCCATATCAGTGGACTGAACTGCAGAATGCCAGAATTAGAGGGGGATAGCTAATCCTGTCGAAGACTACGCTTCTGGCAGCCTCCGTCTTGCAGCATATAGAAGAGAGTAGACTGAAGTCCCCCAAGTAGCATCGCATAGCATAACCCTAACCGATGATCCTCCCCTCGTCGCCCTATGAGAGAGCGATCACCAGTTGTATCTGGCACTTGGAAGGGTGTGTTTTATTAAGTATCCAGTTCTAGTTGTCATAAGGTCAAGGTACAATTCCAAGTCGTCCTGTTACCGAAGATCACGGCTATTCGAATAGATTAACTTCCCTGCAGGGGTGCACCACATAACCCAACACGCTCGATCCCATTTGGCCGGACACACTTTCCTGGGTCATGCCCGGCCTCGGAAGATCAACACGTCGCAGCCCTACCTAGGCACAACAGAGAGGTCAGCACGCCGGTCTAAATCCTAAGGCACAGGGGTCTGGGCCCATCGCCCTTTGCACACCTGCACATTGCGAACGCGGCCGGAAGCAGACCTAGCCTAGTGGCGTTCCAGTCCAATCCGGCGCGCGCCGCTCAGTCGTTGACGTCACGAAGGCTTCGGCTAATACCACGACGTCGAGTGCCCATAACTGTCCCTGCGTAGATGGTTAGTGCGTATAGGCCAGTAGCCAGACTCAGATCAAATACCAAGATCTCGTTAAACGTGTTAAGTATTCGCGAACGCCGACTAGGGCCAGGCCCACCTCTCTCCTAGGTGGTCTCAACCTGCCCTGTCGCTCCGCCACAAAGTAACAGCCGAGGGCCGTCGGGAACCCAGGCCCACCACTACCTGGATGGAGCCACCTGCCCCTTCAGCCCCCATCTCCGAACAGTATCACAGGTAAGGTAACTGTGTAAAGTATATTGTATATGCCCGTGATCACCTCCTGAGGTGATCACGGCCCAGTAGTATAGCATGGCAGACGGACAAGAGTGTAGGGCCACTGATGGAACACTAGCATCCTATACTAAGCAGTAGGATAGCAGGTAATGGTAACAACAGTAGTAGCAAGGACAGGCTATGCATCAGGATAGGATTAACGGAAAGCAGTAACAAGCTACACTACTCTAATGCAAGCAGTATAGAGAAGAGTAGGCGATATCTGGTGATCAAGGGGGGGGGGGCTTTCCTGGTTGCTCTGGCAAGAGAGAGGGGTCGTCAACTCCGTAGTCGTACTGGGTAGCAGCGCGTCGGTCTCGGTGTCTAGCGAGAGAAGAGGGGGAAGAAACAATAAATATTTAAGCAAACAGATGCATAGCGATGCATGACATGGCAAGTATCGGTGCTAGGGGTGCCCTAACGCGGTATGAGGTGATACCGGTGAAGGGGGAAACATCCGGGAAAGAATCCCCGGTGTTTCGCGTTTTTGGGCAGAGGAGCCGGAGGGGGAAAGTTGTGAGTTTGCTATGCTAGGGATGCATGGCGGACGAACGGGCTGCGTATCCGGGTTCGTCTCGTCGTTCTGAGCAACTTTCATGTATAAAGTTTTTTTCATCCGAGCTACGGTTTATTTTATATTGATTTTCTAAAGTTTAAATCATTTTTAGAATTTATTTAATTAATTTAATTCAACATTATCTAAAACAGTGTTTGCTGACATCATCATGACGTCAGCATTACATCAGCAGTCAACAGAGGTGTTGACTGGGTCGCTGACGTGTGGGTCCCACTGGTCATTGACTGATTAGGCTAATCAGGGGTTAATTAAGTTAACTAGTAATTAGATTAATCTAATCAGGATTAATTAATTTAATTAATTCTTTAATTAATTAATTAATTATCATTTTAATCAATTTTAATTATTATTTATTAATTCTTTTTTTAAAATTAATTTAATTAGTATTATTTTTTTATTTCATTTTCGTTCACAGGGGGTGGGGCCCCAACGTCATAGGCCCAGGGGCCTTAGTGGGCGCCGGACGCTAGCGGGCGAAGGGCGGGCGCTAACGGGCGACCCGAGCACGGCGTCGCCCGAACACAGGGGCGCGCCGACGAGGATGGACGGCTCGGGCGCGGCAGCGATGCTGGGTAGCGGGGTGGCTACAGCAGAGCGGGTGGACGCGGGAGCAGCGTACGGGGGCTGCGGGCGAGGCACACAAGGCCGAGCGGGAGCGCGGCCGTGAGGCAGAGCAGAGGAGCTCCGGGGAGCGTGGCGAGGCTGGAGCGGCGGAGCCGCGGCTGGCGAGCGGGGAGTGCACGGGGCGGCCAGGCGAGGCGGGGACGGGACGGCAGCTGCGGCAGAGGCAGCGGCGATACGGCGAGGTGTAGGACACGCGCGTGCGGATGGCCACGATGAGCGGAGAGAGGGGGAGCAACGGCAGCGGGGGAGAGAGGAGGAGAGGCCGGGCCTCACTTGCGGTGTAGGGGAACGGCAACGTGCTCGAGGAGGAGGACGAGGAAGCAGGCGACGATGTCGGAGACGCGAGGCGGCGGGCGATCTGGGCGGCGAGGTTCGAGGGCGACCCATGGGGAGGATGACGGGGACGGAGAGGTAGCAGTCCGGCGGGGAGGGGGAGGCAGGCCGGCGAGGTTGCGGTCTGGTAAGGGGGCCTCCAGCGACGGAGAGGACCGCGGCGATGGCGTCCGATGATGGATCGCAGGGGGGGTCGAGCGGCGCGGTCGATGGGGTTGATTCCCCCGATCCAATCGGAGGGACAGAGGGAGGAGCGGGGTGTGGGGAGGGGAAGTGGGGCGAGTGGGGTGGGGTTTCGATCTAGGGTTTCTGGGGGGTGGGGGATAAGGGGGACTGGGGGTGGGCCGGCCTGGGTCGGTTGGTTCGGCGGCCAGTTGGGCCGTTCGGCCCAGTTGGCCAGGGGGTTTCCTCTTTCTTTTGTTATTTTTTGTTTTACCTTTTATTCATTTCTCTTTTATTTTAGTTGCACTATATTTTTGGTTTAGTAAAATATGAAAACAGCTCCAAAAATACTGTGTCAAATTAATCCACTGTTCTAAGAAGTTTTACCTCAGAATAAAAATAGTTTAGTATTTGGTAAAATATATTAGGAGTATAACTAATTGTTTTGATGTTGTTTTAATCACTTAAGGGTATTTAAATATTTTATAAAGATGTTGTTACTCCACCAATAATATCCATGATTTATTTGTCACATTAAGAACATTTTAGTTTTGACTTTTGAAAACTTTAATTGTTTGACTTGATTTTAAATTTGAATTCGAACCGTTTTTGAACCATCACGAGATTAATAACAGTAACCAAGGTGATGTGGCATCATTAGCGTGGAATTACTGTAGCATGATTACCCGGGCGTCACACCCACACCCATTGTAGCTCAATCCACGCCGTAGTGTGCATCTCCAGTTATTGGTGCTAAGGAAAATGCTGCCTCCTCGCCACCGGGCGGCACCAACAGGATGTTGTCGTGTTGTGATTGTGTAAAAATATATGGTAAATAAAATATATTTATGAACACTCACTAGTAGAAAAAGGGTCACTTGTCCCGGTTTAAGAGGGACTTTAGTCCCTGTTCTTACACCAACCGGGACTAAAAGAAATTTTATGATTTTTTTAATTTATTTGACTTTTTTTGTATTTTCAAATTTCTGAATTATTTTACAATTTAATCTCTAATCACCCCTCATCACTGCTCAATTTAACCTTTAATCTCTAATCACCCCTCATCATTCCAAATCATCTAACTTCTCGGCCAGTCACCCATCCTCTCACTAGTCCAGCCTGAGCACGCTTAACTTCCGGGTTCCATTCCCCTCGTTTCGAAGTCTACACTTGTTGTTTTTCTGACTATAGTAAGATGTCAATCCTATTAACCCTCAAAAGTTTAGTTTGAGCATGAAGTCACACGTTTCACTGTTTGAGTTTGAAACTATTATTCTAAAAAAAAAAATTATTTAGTAACACTAATATTTCTTGAATAAGTAGTTTGACCACAGTTCGACTAGATTTGACCAAAATTCAAAAAATTGAAATAATTATTTAGTAACACTAATATTCTTGAATAATTATGTAGTAACACTAATATTTCTTGAATAAGTAGTTTGACCACAGTTCGACTAGATTTGACCAAAATTCAAAAAATTGAAATAATTATTTAGTAACACTAATATTCTTGAATAATTATGTAGTAACACTAATATTTCTTGAATAAGTAGTTTGACTATAGTTTGACCAGATTTAACCAAAATTCAAATAAAACTGACATTTGATCATATCTTATTTTCCTTTCAGAATTTGAGGATTCTAAAATTTTGCAAACAAGCTTATGGTTGTCAAAATAGGATGCGGATTTTCGTGCTGAACATTTTGATGTATTATACGGTTTTTTCGACATCGTATGCAAAAGTTATAGCCGTTTTACTTTTTCAGGACACTTTTTTGCAAAACATGTCCAAATTTAAGTTTTTTTTAATTTTCCTAACTAATAGATGTAGTAATATAACTACATCTCAAAAGATTTTATTTTTTGAAGTTTTTATCATTTTATTTTGTTTTTTTCAAAACTGAAAGGGCTATACACGGGGGGGGGGGGGGGGGGGTAGAGTTTGAGAAATGGGCCCTTTAGTTTCAAACCGGGACAAAAGGGCATCGCACCCTTTAGTCCCGGTTCGTATCTCGAATCAGGACTAAATGTCTTTAGTCCTGATTTGAGACACGAACCGGGACTAAAGGGTGCGATGCCCTTTTGTCCCGGTTCGTGTCTCAAACCGGGACTAAAGGGCCCATTTGAACTGGGACTAATGCCTTTAGCCGCTCGAACCGGGACTAATGCTCACATTAGTCCCGGCATTAGTCCCGGTTCGTAATGCAACCGGGACTAATGTGTATATTGCGCTGTGACCAAAACCCTGTTTTCTACTAGTGACTTATTGAACATACAACGGTGATAAATATATGTAATTTCATTTACATCACCTGTTTTGAACTGTATTTTATATGCAATTTCTATATCATGGTGGACCACGAAATTTGAATAAAAAAGAATAGCACTGACCAATGTATATTTTGCAAGTTCAAATATATATCCATACTTAACTAAAGTACGTACAGTGCATACTGTGGAATCACACGGCAAATATTCATGCTTAACTAAATGCATCTGCTCCATTCTGGCAGCAGTGAATCTGGGGACAGTTCTGTGTGGCCTTGGATCAATCCTCAACTGATTGGTGTTATCTGCCATTCTCTTTACACGACCTAATAAAATATTTGTAGCTGCTTTTGCTGAGATGAATTGTTTGTTTCACGGATCCAAGCGTTGTTTTGATGCTAAACCAAATCCTGGACCGAAGCCACATATGGTCTTTGCTTAATTGTCTTATAAGCACTAGTGCAGCTGAGTTCTGGAAATCCCACCCTCCTTGCCAGTAGCAAGATGTGACTAAATTTATAAATAGGGATTAGAAAGGAACATGTTACTTTGGTTACTTTTATCTTTATTTTACGTAATTTAGCATATTGCAACTGTGGTTTTATGCTGTAGTTGACAAGATCCTTAAAGTTAGCTGGCAATCTTCTTCTATCCTTTTCATTGTACTATGTTTTTGAAGCTCCGATGTTTACTTCAAAAAAATAGAAATTAGCAAAAAATTGCAAATTTTGTTTCCCGCTGCTCGGTCAGGCAAAGCCAACTGTTCACCACTATGTGACTAAATTTATAAATAGGGATTAGAAAGGAACATGTTACTTTGGTTACTTTTATCTTTATTTTACGTAATTTAGCATATTGCAACTGTGGTTTTATGCTGCAGTTGACAAGATCCTTAAAGTTAGTTGGCAATCTTATTCTATCCTTTTCATTGTACTATGTTTTTGAAGCTCCGATGTTTACTTCAAAAAAATAGAAATTAGCAAAAAATTGCAAATTTTGTTTCCCGCTGCTCGGTCAGGCAAAGCCAGCTGTTCACCACTATGTGCGGTTCTCTTCCATTTCATGGCGTGTAACCGAATATAGCACAAGACTGTAGTTGTGTCATTGTGAAATTTACGGATGTTGATATTTCTTTTCAATATAATAGTATTGTTTACCAATTTGGTCCCTGGATCATGAACTAATTTCTCTTTCTATTCCTTCTAGATAATTTGCTTCAGTTCTAGCTACATGGTGAAACATGCATATTGTTTCCTGATATATTGGGCTTCAGTCCACCTCTCATGAGATCTCTGAATTTTTGATCCATATTGTATTTGCAGAATTATTTCTTCAAGATAACTATGCTTGGATTCACAAATGCATGCAATTGCCTTCAAATGGAGGTTAATTCTTTACTAATTATGTGTTATTCCACTTTCAAGTTTTTGGTTCTAGAAGTGTAATACTTGCTAGGTTAGCTGCAGAAGCGGGATGTATATGGCCTGAATTTATATTTCAGAGTGTATAAACTGATTCAGAGTATTCTGACATCTGAAACATTTTGTTGTATGGCTATGTCTTGAAAGAACCGAAGTAATTCTTCTATGGGAGAGAATATAAACGTGATTCTGAAACAACATGCAGCGTCATTCAGTTTCTTTTAAATATATCATTATAAAATGGTTGGCTGGATTGCGTTTTCTATGGATTCTGCAAGGGTCATTTCTGTGGAATTACAAATTAGTTTTACATTTTTCTTGCCGAGCTCATTGTCTTTGGTTGCCATCTTCGGGCTGGTTTGTGATCAAGTGGACACCAAAAATCCTTTTTTAATACGGACATCGAGAGTGCATTTAAAAAATAGTGTTTCACTTTGTTCTTGCTTTCAAAAAATATTCAAATTTTTCAACATGTTCATGCTTTTAAAAAAATCTCAAAATTTCCAAAAGATAGTCCATTTCTAAAAATACATTAAAATTGTTCAAAAAATTTAAAATCTTAATACTCCCCCGATCCATATTAGTTGTGTTCCAAAAAATCATTTGTTAAAAATGTTCGTCTACAAAATATGTTTCAGTTCTAACAAAAACACACAAATTCAAATTTGTTCATTTTTATAAGAAAACAAAGAAATATTCATGGTTTTCCAAAAAGCAAAAAATAAAACCGAATGAAAGACGTTTAGGTGGCTTCTTCACGTAAACAAATTCATGCTCCGAAAAACAATAATAGTGTAACCTTATTATCGATGTTTATCAGAAATTAATATAGGAGATGGTGTAATTGTGCACCGAACAGGCTTAAAGGGTTTTTCGCCTGTCGCACTTTTTGAGCAATTTCGCCCGTTGCAACGCACGGGCATTTGTACTAGTGAAAGTAACGGAGGAATCGCCAGTGATGTTGTCGCGACAGATTTACCCAAGGAATCAACCGCACAACGGGCGCCTCTATATCTCGCATCCAGTGTGATGATAGGAACCCTCGCCGAAGGGTAGCGCGAGTTGGGCCGGCTTACACGTGCGGGAACAACAACCTCATTTTTTATTTTGTTTTTCTATACTTTTTTCTTGTTTTTTTTTGCTTTTTTTTACTTTTGTTTACACCTCACAATATTCTAAATAAATATATTAGAAAAATCACTATATATAAAACATTAAAAAATGTGAAATGTGTGTGGAGGAAATGTTTATCACGTATACGAAAAATGCATACAAAAGACTTAAAACTGTATGAATAAATTTGATTGTGTGTCTAAAAATGTAATCAAGCATCTGAAAAAAATGTTGAACCAGTGTATGCAAAATGTTAATCAAGCTTTGAAAAAATGTTAAATGTGTATGGAAAAACTGTTGACCATGTATTAAAAATGATGAATTTTTCAAATCCTGTATATAAAAATGTTAATTAAGCATTTGAAATGGGCTGCCCCAATTACTGGGGTCGCTTCAGCGAGACATTCTACCAGTTTTCTTTAACCGTGTGCGAAATGGGCAGCCCAATTACTGTAGTTGCTTCAGCGAGATATACATTATTCTACCGGTTTTCATTAACTCTGTGTGTAATGGGCCGGCCCAATTACTGTAGTTCCTTCAGCGAGACATTCTACCGGTTTTCTTTAACTGTGTCTGAAACGGGCCATCCAATTATTGTAGACGCTTCAGTTAGAGGATCAACGTTGCACCACTTTTTTTTTAGATAAAAGGTGAGAGCCCGACTTTATAAATAAAGCCACCAGACATAGTCACAACCATCACAAGGCACCACATAAGTTTAACATAAAACGGCTAAGAAGTATGGGTACAAGGCATCCAGCCTATCATGACGCGCAGGCCAGCCAAACGAGCAGCCAAACCACTAAGAAACCGTCCTCCTAGGGTGCCGTAGCAGAGAAGGAGCCGTAGCTTTCATTTTGGATAGCATATCGTCGAATGCCTCTAGGTCCCCATCCTTAGTCAATGATCTCCACTGCTGCAAAAAGACATTGGTTTTAAATAAGCAACTCACAGGGTTAGCCGGGAAAATGTGTTCAATAATGAACTTGTTTCTAGTAGTCCAAAGCGACCAACAAATCGCAGCCTAGCCCACCAGGAAAACCCGCTTAGACCGGCCTGCTATAGAATTAATACAATGCCGAAGATCCCCAAAAGAGGATGGGTTCCAATTAACACGAAGCCAAAGTCTAATGCAACTCCAAATGAATTTAGTCAAAGAGCACTAGAAAAAGATATGCTCGGTATTCTCCAGGGCACCGCACAGTTGACACCTGTCAGAGCCCAGCCCGTTCCTCTTCTTAATCTGGTCAGCCGCAGGAAGTTTGCGACGAAGAGCTTGCCAAAGGAAGATTTTGATCTTAGGAGGGATGCGGGCAGACCAAATGTATTTAAACTTGTCAGTGCGCCCACCAGCGATAAGTTTTGAATACGCCAACTTAACAGAAAAACGCCCCTAAGAGGAATGGGGCCAAAAAACAGAGTCCTCTTCCTCCGAGAGCAGGGGGAAGCAGGCAGTAAGGCGTTGCCAATCTTCCAACTCCACAGGGGAAAGAGAACGCCGAAAATCTAAAACCCAACCCTGAGCCGAGAGCTCAGAGATAGAGATCTCGGGGTTAGCACAAAACGAAAACAAAGTCGGGTGAGCCACCGCAAGCGTGGTGTCCCCAACCCACCAGTCTAACCAAAAACGAGTAGATTTACCGTTACGAACAACGAATTTCACAAGGGACCGGAAAATCGGTCTAATACTAACAAGCTGACGCCAAAATTGAGAGCCACTAGAAGAGGGAGCGAACATAGGGCTCGAGGAGGGGAAGTATTTAGCTTTGAGAAGGTTAAGCCAAGCAGGGCGATCATCAAGGAACATAATCTTCCACCACCATTTTAACAAAAGGCATTTATTCATGATTCTGGTATTAATGATGCCAAGGCCCCCCATGTTCTTAGGTCTGCAAATGAGGTCCCATTTAACCATCCTATATTTGCGTTTGTTATCGGAGGAATTCCAGTAAAAGGCACCGCTGTGCTTATCGAAGCCCGAGTGAGTCCCTTCGGACAGAAGATAAAAGCCCATTAGAAACATTGGGAGAGAGGGGAGGCAGGAGTTGGTAAGGGCAACCTTGCCCGCCTGAGAGTTATAACAGCCTCGCCACGGCAAAACTCTATTGCCAACTTTAGTCACAGCCGGGGCAAAATCTTTGGCCAAAATCTTAAGAGGGGAAATGGGTAAGCCCAAATATTTGAGAGGGAAAGATCCAAGAGAGCAGTTCAAAAGGTGGGCCACCCTCTGCGCTTCCGAGACAGGTACCCCAATCATAATGACCTCGCTCTTAGAGAAGTTGATTTTAAGGCCCGACAGAGCTTCAAAGCAGAGAAGAAGAAACTTCAACCATAATGATGGTGTCATCTGCATACTATAGGTGAGAGATGCCATTAGGAATAAGGTGGGAGCTAACAGGCGAGATGTGACCAGCAGCCGCAGCACGTGACAAAATGTGAGATAAAGCATCGGCCACAAAATTAAAAAGCAAGGGAGACGCCGGATCTCCTTGTCTCAGGCCCCTACCGTTCGCAAAGAAATTACTGGTCTGGCCATTGACAGCCACTGCCGTGTGGCCACCAGTGACAAGTTGCATCAGGCGGTGAACCACCGAACCATCGAAGCCCTTGGCCAACAAAACTTGGCGTAGAAAACTCTAGCTCACCGAGTCATACGCCTTTTCAAAATCAAGCTTAAGGACCACAGCCTTGGTGTTCTTACAACGAAGGTCATGAATTATCTCATGTAAGCAAAGCACCCTGTCCAAAATGAATCTCCCCTTAATGAACGCAGATTGGAAAGGGCTAATGACCCGATGGGCGATCGGAGAAACCCTAGTAGCCATTCCCTTGGCAGGGATCTTAGCAAAATTGTTAATCAAAGCAATGGGCCTAAATTGGGAGATCAAGTCAGCGCCTTTGACTTTAGGAATGAGGGTGAGAACTGCGTAGTTAAGTCTCGAGATGTCAACAGTCCCCAACCAAAAGCCTTGAGTTATAGACATAATTAGGCCTTTTAGCTGAGGCCAGAATTGCCGGAAGAAAGGAATGGAAAAGCCGTCACGCCCTGAAGCCGCATCCGAGTTGGCAGAACGGATCGTCTCGAAAATTTCCTCTTCCGTGGGTGGGATCAGCAAACTATCATTATCAGCGTTCGAAAGCTGATCCAGAGGAGACCAAAAGGACGAGGCCAGCTTAAAGCCTAACTCCGGTTTAGCCGCTAGAAGGTTAGAGAAAAAATAGACCACATGACGCATAATCACCGAAGGGTCAGAAACCCTGACACCGTCTATCATAAGGCTATCAATAATGCATCTCCGACGTCTACCGTTAGCAATAGCAAAGAAGTAGGACGAGGGTGAGTCACCCTTTAAGGTCCAGTTGATAGTACCACGCTATTTCCAGTACACTTCCTCTTGCCTATGAATGCCCAGCAGTGCCTCTTCTAAACCATACCGAATTTGCCATTCATTCGAGGACAGCCCAGAGCTATCGGCGCGTTTGTCCAGAACGCCAATTTGAGCCACCAACCTAGATTTGTCACGCCTTGACTCAGAGTAGTGGTTTTTAGACCAGCCTCTAAGGAATCTATGAAGGAAATAAGAGCATTGATGCCAGTCATCCATCGGGCCAAAAGAACGGCGAGTAGAAGAAAGGAAAGTCAGAATCTTTTGTGCCACCAACTCATTGAAACCCTCCACTTGTAGCCATGAAGCATCAAACTGAAACCTCGGGAGACCCACTGGGCGCGTACCATCATCTAGAATCAAGGGGGTGTGATCAGAGCCAACACAGGCAAGGGCTCTAAGACTGACATGAGGGAATTAAGAATCCCACATAGAACAAACAAAAACCCTATCAAGAACAGAATGGATGGGGGGAGTTTGATGGTTAGACCAAGTGAAACAGGCTCCAACCCTAGGAATCTCACGAATAGCTGTGTCCCTAATGAAAGCATTGAAAGCATCAGCCAGAGGCCAAGAGAAGTTAGACGAGCTCTTGTCAGTAGGGAAACGGAGCATGTTAAAATCGCCCCCGATCAAGAGGGGTAGCTGGCATGATTCAATTTTAATACTAAGCTCATCCAAAAAGGCATAGGACATCGCGTGGTCAGCCGGACCATATACCACCATGATTTCCAGCAAGGAATTGAGAGATCGAAGAGAAACCACCGTGCTAGCCCAAAAAATGCCATGGTCAAAAGCCACAAAATCGAAAGTATCTTTTTTGGAACCAAGCAGAATACCACCCGAATGACCAGCCGAGGCCACAAAATTCCAATGAAATCTGTCTATCCCAGCAATGGCCGATAATTCGCTCGAGGAAAAGGAAGATTTGATAGTCTCAACAAGGCCAATAAATTCTACGTTTTCAGACTGAACCAAGTCTTTAAGTTGGTCCCTGCGCCCCCTAGCGCCAAAACCTCTAATCTTCCAGAATAAGGCCTTCATCTAAAAGACAAGTTTTTAATACGGAGACTCGACCTGCTCGGCGCCATGCAGGATTTTGCACGCTTCCCTGCCCCACGTTTAGAAACCACCGGGGGAGCTTGACACCTGTCATCTCCCCCCTCGTCCCCACCGGCCACAACTAGTGGGGCGCCCGAACCCACCCCAGCCTCCTTGGCTTTCGCAATATCAGCCTGGGCCATTTCATTTGCCCTAATAATACCAAGAATAGACGAGGGGGATCCCAAGCTAGAGTCTAAGCAAATACCCACATCATCTAAAATTTTGAGCAAGTGATCATCAGCTTGTGAAGGAAGAACTAAACGCACAGGAGAGGAAACCGTGGGGAGGGAGGGGGAGGGGCTGGGAGCGAACCTGAAGGGGGCAGATCCCGAGCCGCAGCACGATGAGCAGCCCGATCGGCCACCCGCTCACCGTAGTTGGAGACGTGGCCGCTCTTGCGGGCCGTGGACGCAGGCGAGCGCACATGCACAGGGCGAGCACGACTGGGGGAAGCCGCAGTAGAGGACGGGCCCGAGGCCGAACCCAGATCAGCATCAAGCCTTCGGCAGAGCCCAGCCGCGGACTGCCTAGAGTCACCAGAAGCATGGCTCTTGGCGGAGTATTTCTTGACAGAGGATTTCTTCTTCTTCTTGGACACAGCGGGGCCATCCGGGGGAAGATCTTCAATGCCAGACAAGGAGGGAGAAGCAGGACGGGCAGGGAGATTGGAGCACACCGCCGAGAAAGGCGTGCCCTTAGCCCCACCCGAGGCCGCATCCCCTCCGCCCAAGCCAGGCGCCGAGTCCTGGGCCCCCTGCCAGCAGGCGCATTCTCCTTTAGCATATCCTGATCTTCGGGAGAAAGCCCATCCCACTCCGACTGGGTGAAACGAGGATCAGTCCCATGCATGGAGTCGTCGGGGCATCCATCCCCATCTTTGCTCTTGTCGCCATTGCCAGAGGCCGGGGGCGGGGGAGGAGGAGGAGGCGACACCGGACCCGAGGCCCCCTCCACCCGCACCCGGAGCCGAAAGCCACCAGCCGCAGGGAAGACATCAATGGCGCCACGGATGCACAGTGGGTCAACACACTAGACCCGAAGTCGGGCCGGCCCCAGGATGGCCCGAGAGTCTTGGTCCACTTCAATAGGTTTCTCGATGAGAACCCCGAAAGCCATGAGGAACGCCATGGTGCGCATGTTAGGAGGGACATCATCAACCAGTACCCACACATCAGACAAAGAAGAAATCGCCTTGGACCCGTTGGAAGCAGCTTTGACCGAGACCACAAGTTGATTCAGAGGCAGCGTGAAGCTAGTGCAAGAGGAGATCATGCGGAGGCTCTCTTTGGAAGGAGAAGTCGCAGCAAAATCAAACTCAGAAAGTTGGCGAATTTGCCAATCCCAACCACCCTCGTCCCATAACTGAAGTTCGTCAAGAAGGGTCTGGGAAGAAATGTGTTTAGCCTGGACGGAAATAATGCCAACATTGGAAAGCGATGGAATAGGGGCTGCCTCCGGGATCCCCCTATCTAAAGCAAAGAAAGAACACTCGGGGAGGCCGGTGCCATAATGAACAAAAGCGGGAGGCTTGACACGATTCTGACAGTCCACCGTGAGGTGACCATCTTCTCTGCAAATGAGGCAAAAGGGAGGGTTTTCACACCGAGATTGGAAATGACCGGGGCGGTGACACGCGAAACAGGTGAGGATGGGGTTGGAGACTTGGGATTGGGGAGGGATGCGACCAGAGCCACGAGGAGGAGGAAGGATACCGTCACCAGGCGAAACAAGACCAGATCTAGAGCCCCGCCCGGCAGCAGGACCAACAGGGCGGCGGACCGGGGCCCCCGACGCGCCACGGGGGAAGAAACGGGACGGACCACCCCCAGCCGCCACCGGAGCCCGCAACGGAGCGCCGCCCCGGGGAGTAGCACCCAGCGGGGGAGACGCCTGGGTTGGCCCCGACGAGCCCGCCCGACTGGCCGCCGCCGCCAACTCCCAGGGATCGACCGCAGCCGAAGGGGCACCATATGCGGGGGGGAGAGGCACCGACGGGCCCGACCCAGAGGCGCGGGGAGACACGCCAGCCGACGCCGCCGTCGACCCCGCCTCCGGGGCAAGAGAGGCCTGAAGCTTCGCACGAAGAGCCGCCTCGTACTCCAGGTCCGCGGCCGCATCGCCGGAGCCATCACGCCTCCGCTTCTGCCCGGAGACCGCCTCACTAGAGGATGCACGGGAGCGATCCATCGCAGTCACCGCCACAAAGGAGAGGAAGAGGGGAGGGGTAGGATTAGATCTGGCGAAGCGCCGAATGGGTAGACGGTGTCGAGACAGATCTGAGGAGGAGGCAGGAAACCCTAGAAATGGGGGAACCGCACCCCTCCGCACCCATAAGTACCCTGACCGAGCCAGGCCCGGCTCGATAGAAGGCCTCACTGGAGGGGTGGGCTGGGCCTGGGCCACCCGTGGCCCAGAAGCCGGATAAGGAAGGGGAGGAATCAGACAAGGACGCCAAGGCCAACACCGAGACAGGCCCATCAGGCCCAGCAGCACCCAGCACGGCTCGCACCATAGGCGGGGGAACCAGCGCCGCCCCTGATCCCGGATCTAGGGTTGGCACCAGCGCCAACGCCGCTGGAGCGACGGAGACCGCAGCGGAGGGCGAGCAAGCAAGGGGACCCGCCGAAGAGTAAGACGCCGATGGCGGCGCAGCCCCAACCACCCCAACGGACACCAACGGACCCGCAACAGGGGACCAGCACGACGCACGCCGGTGGCCACGCGAAACGCGGCGCCACCCATCCAAATCCACGGCAGGCCCGACGGGCCGCCCCCGCCCCCCGGGCGTGAACTTACGCCGGCGACCCGCCGCCGCAGCCACAGGGGAACAGCACACTGGGACAGGGCGGAGAGGAGGAGAAGGAGCCTAAGAATCCGACCCGGAACCATCGGAATCAAGCGCCCAGAACTTGTTGGCCCGGAGAGGGGCGATGCGGCCAGAGCAAGAAGGGGAGATCAGATAGCAGAGGGGAGCGGCACGCGACGCCGGAGCAGAGCCTGGAGGAGTCCGCGGAGGGGAGGGAGGGGGAGGGTTCGCAACGGGCAGGGACACCGCCGGGGCGGAGCCAGAAGCAGGTGTCGCCAGGAGGGGGAGGGGGGAGGGGGGAGAGGAGAGCCATCCCGGCCGTCCTCTTCCAGATTCAACGTTGCACCACTACTATTCGTTTTGAGAAAAAAGAGGCCAACCACCACTATCGATGGGTATGTGACGTGACGTCCAACTGCTGCCCAGCTTTGCTAGTTCCCTGCGGGCTGAGCTAGCTTTGAAATGAGCTAGCTAGATCTAGGGTGAAGTTGCTGTGTCGATTCTTGCCAAATGTAGGCGTGGACTGGACGCACTGATTTCTCTGCAGTGGAGTACCAAAAAAAGCGCCTCGCCTGCGGGACAAGATTATTGTTATGACCTAAAGGCTAACAAAATCCTAATTTGACCTTGTTTCAAAAAAAAATCGATTTTGACCTCTTTGGGAGACGCCAACATCTCTGGCGTCTGGGTTGCGAACCAGACGCCAGGAACCCTGGCGTCTGGCCCCTGGCCCGCGCTGCCCGTCTACCCGTTGACCTGCTGACGTGGCAAAGAGGCCAGACGCCAAGGACCCTGGCGTCTGGCCCTGGTAAGTGGATAACCGCGCGGGCCAGCCCACCCATCCCCATCTCAACTTCTCCTGGCTGCGCCTCACGAACGGTGGGGCTCTGTTCGTCGCCCCTCCTCTCCCTCACCCCCCCTGATCTACTCCATCCTCCGCTCAAACTCGTAGATCTGAACCCCCCCCCCCAAGCTTCTTTGAGGTATTCTCCCCCATTCCCTCCAATTTGTTTTGGTTTTCCCCTCTTTTGTTGGATGCATTATTTCACATTAGGTGATGTTAGATTAGTAGATGGTTTCTTTGTTTTAGGAAATAGTTTGTAGTTGATAGATGATAGATGATTTGGTAGGTAGTGTAGTTGGTAGATGTTTGTAGTTGTCCACCAATAGACATAGTTTGTGAATTTTTTTTTGAATTATAGATGATGTATGCATGTGCTAGTAAATTAGCTATATGTTGAATATATAGATGGCATAATATTTTTTTGAATCTGAGAAGGCTACTTTGGCAAGCAAATATATTTAGAAAAAATATTATATGTGTGAAGTGGTATGACAATATAGTTGAATATATAGATGGCATAATTTTATTTGCAAAAGAGATGATGAAATTTGATGATTGTTTGTGGCATGATTTGTTCAATAGAATGGCGGATGATGATTATGAAATTTATTTGATGGTGAAATTTGGTACTCTAGATGATATGTGTGCATATGTAGAAGAAAAAAATGATGTGGTTATGTGTGAGAAGAATGGTGTGTTCATATGGCATAACTTGAAGAAGGAAATAGTATTGTTTGATATTGTTCATGTATTCATAGATGTTTGTGATATTTTTTTAAGATGGCGGATGATGATGGACCTTGGTATGGCGGATTAATCGATGAGTGGGATAAGGAGCATCGTGCACGTGCCATTGAGAAGGGAGAGGTAAGAAGCAAGACTTATCAATTTTCGTTGTTTCTCATTTGTGTTCTTGTATTGATTAAAACATCACTTTATTTGCAGCTTGTAGTTGCTATGCGCATGAGGGGTCATTCCGCTGATGACTTTACTTACGACCCACGGTACGAGCCTTACATTTGGAGATTGGGTCTTCTCCCATTCGTGTTGCAGTTTAAGCGACGCGCTCCGCCGGTGAACCACGCGGCGCTGACCGCACTTGTAGATCGTTGGAGGCCGGAGACTCACTCGTTCCACTTTCCATTTGGGGAGATGACGATGACTCTTGAGGACATGGCTATAATAAGCGGCCTTCCTATCAATGGACAAGCTGTTACCGGTCATGTCAGTGTCGTTAATTGGCGAGAACGGACTGGCATTTTAATTGGTGTTTAGCCCGACGCCCCTGAGGAAGGCAAGGCCGATACCGCGAGAGTGAGGCATTCTTGGCTAAAAGCGGTTAGAGGAAACACCAATCCGTGTCCTCAGGGTGCTAATGACGTGGTTGTGCAGCAGTACGTGCGGGCCAATCTTTGGTATGTACTAACCAAGGTAGTCTTCTCAGATGCAACCGGGAACTCGGCCCTCTGGATGTTCCTGGAGCCACTCAATAACTGGGATACCCAGTATAGCTGGGGTTCGGCCGCACTAGCATATTTGTATTGTCAGGTAAGAGATATTTGCAACCATTTAACTTGCATTTGTCATGCGCCTCCATATCTAACATGTTTGTTTGATTGCAGCTTGACTTGGCGTGTCGCAGGAAGGGAGATACATCCTCATTGGCTGGGTTTGTTTGGAGCCTATCCGTGTGGATGTGGGAGCGGATCCCGGTTGGACGGCCCGATATCAAGAACCCCAACATGGCAAACCCACGGGGTAATCCAGACGGGCTGCATGATGATGATCCATATCGACGCCCTACGCTTGCTTACTATTGGGAACAAGTTACAGTGTACACAGGAAACTTGCATGTGCGATACAAGTGCTATATGAACGAGCTGGACACCTTGACTGCTGAGTAGGTATAGAGAAGTTCGATGAGACCAAATTTAGTCAAGAATGAAACTTGTATCTAACAATGTATCTCTTTGTTTTGCAGGTACATTGGTTGCCTTATATGGAAGATCGTGACTATGATCTTAATGAGATGTGCACACGTGATAGCCATCTTTGGCGGGCGAGGTGCCCAATGATATGCTTCTTCACAATCGAGTGGCACTTTGTAGACCGTGTGGCAAGACAATTTGGAAGAAGACAAGGTATTCCAATTGAGGAGAGCAACGAGGAAATGCTATCTCTGCATCGGTGAGTAAGCATGCCTTGAGTATGTAGTAGAGCATTGAATAAGTCTATGTTTGCTAATGCTTTGTCCCGTGCATCATTTGTAGGTTCGATCAAAGGAACAATCAGGATATATCGGATTGGGCAAACAAACACCGTGCGTGGATAGAAATTTGGAATCAAAGAGACACGTTAGTGCAATCAGAGAATAGACCTCATAATCAGTCAGCATATCAGAAGTATCAAGTGTGGTATGCGGATCGTTACCGGTTAAAGCTAAAGCCCGGTTGGACTCACGAGGAGTGGTCGGAGTTGGTGTCTGAAGACCCGGAGACTGCAGAAGGTTATCATACCTTCAACACGGCTGTGAGAGACACCAGAGGGGCTCACATTGACTATGCACCGATGCATGACGAAATGGTAGTCTGTTTGACCTATTCTAACAAACTTGCATTATGTTGTCTTCTTTCAAATACATAAGTTTGGTGTGTTCATGAATTGCAGGGCAGAGAGTTGCTTCTGTGCGTCAACGATGCCAATGTTGCACTGAGTCATCCACCTGGTGGTGTATTATCTGAGAAAACTCTTAGGAGCACGATGGAGGTGCGACCAATATATTATAAAAGTTTCTTTTCGCAGATTATTTATTTGCATCTCATATCATAGCATATTTTGTGTTGTTGCAGAAGTTCAAGAAGCGGTTCCATAAGATGGCAGCAATGCTTTCTTGCCATGGTGCTCAGTCCAGTGACGTGTATGCACCTGGTACCCGCGCCGCCAGAGCTAATAGACGGCGTTATATCCAGAACGATGAGGACATGGAGGAGGAGGTCCATGAAGAGGAGCCAATACATCAAGAGGAGCCAACACATCATGAGGAGCATGAGTATGATGCAACACATTAAGAGGATCATGAGTATGATGTTGATGCTCCACAACCATCACAGGTTACACAACCGACACAAGGCAATGCTCGCTCTAGGAAAGGCAAAGTCATAGCTAAGACACCAGGTAAGAAAGGTAGAAAGAAGACATGGAACACACAATTCCATAGTCCGAAGTATCCTCATCAGCTTATCCCAACAGGAATGCAAAGATATAAGTCCAACGTTGAGGCGGAGGATGAGGCATACAACGAAGAGGAGGAGGAGCCTACACTTGCAGCTCTCGTGAAGAGAGAAAGGAGGAAGTGAGCTTCTTGTTTGGAAGTGCATGAACTAGGTGGCGTTTGTATGCATGAACTTGGTGTTGTGGTAAAAACTTTTAAGGTTGTCTTGAATTTGGTGTCTTATGTATGCACTTGGTGTCTTATGTATGCATGAATTTTTCATGATGAAAAATATGTGAACTTGTTGTCGTTTGTATGCAAGAATTTGTCGTGGTGAAAGTTCTGTGAAATGTGCTATCTTCTGTGTTCTATGAACCTGTCATATTATTATATATGTGTTATCTTCTTGTGTGAAATAAGTCCAAAATAATGCTATCTTCTTGTGTGAAATAAGTCCAAAATAATGTACAGGGCCCCAGACGCCAGGGTCCTTGGCGTCTGGTATGAAGTCAGGGGACCAGACGCCACGATCCCTGACGTCTGGTTTGAAGTCAGGGGACCAGACGCCACGAAATATTGGAAATAGGTTGCACACACTTTTAAACATTGGAAATCAAACAAAAATATGAACAAAGCATAGTTTGCACATAATTTCAAATAGGTTGCACATAAGTAGTTCATGATCACACAAGGTCTCGAATAACAAGTTCACACATGATGTCTCAAATGACATAAGTAGTTCATGACCACACACGGTCTTGAATGACAAGTTCATACATTAAACAAAGTCTCAACATTCCATCATCGACGTCGGTGCCTTTCCATTTGTCTACTGAGTAGTACGGGGCCACTTTCCCTTCTTGTCACGTGCCTCGTCCTCCTCTCATGCATCGCGAGCCCTTGCAAGTTTTCTTGCCCTCTCTTCTTGACGAGCCTCCTTCTCTTTGCGTGCCCTCTCTTGCTCGCGCTTCTTGTGCTCGTTCTTCTCCTTCTCACGATGCTCATGCTCCAATCCCCGTGCAAAGGACTCCTCGAACAGGCGCTGCCTCCGTAAGTAATCTCGATGTTGGTCCTCTTGGACATCTTTTGGTACCTCGTGACCTATCCAAGTGAAGTACTTGCAAAGTGGAGGAGGCGACTACATAAAAATCATGTTTTTGTTAGTAATATGAGTTCAAACTTGATGAGGTTTTTTGTATGTACACCCAACATACCGGTGGTATGTCATATGCGTTAGTTGGCCTTCGACGATCATGTGCATAGTTGGGACACACGAAAAACCTTCTATCTTCTGTCCATGACTTCTTGCGGTCCGTGGACACCTTCAGCTTGCAAACATCACCACACCAACATGGTGGTGTGGGCACATCCTTCTCCTTCTCCTTGTCCAACGTGCCCTCCATCTACATCTTCGGCATGTCCTCTTGGTCCCGCACGCCGGCCTCGTCCTGGAACCGGATGAAGCCATGCCTACAAAAAGAACAATTGTTAGCACAAGACACAAAGAGATACATGTGTAAATACAGTAAATCAATAAATGCTAGGAATTGTATGAACAAATAATATACCATTATTATTAGATCAACCATCTGGATTAAGCAAATAACCGAAGGCCGATCCATTATCAACCATTCCTCTCCGACCACCACCACCTCTAGCACTTGTGCTTCCTCTCCGACCACCACCACCTCTAGCATTTGTGCTTCCTCTCCGACCACCACCACCTCTAGCACTTGTGCTTCCTCTCCGACCACCACCACCTCTAGCACTTGTGCTTGCTCGACCACCACCTCTAGCACTTGTGCCTGCTCGACCACCACCTCTGGCACTTGTGCTTCCTCGACCACCACCACCTTCACCTCTTCCACCTCGTTCACCATCGGTGCCACCTTCATGACTTGTTTTTCTTTTTTTGGTTTTCCTATTCTTGCATGTCCACTCATTGTGTCCCCCTTCACCGCACACCCCACAGTTGATAGTGTCAGGAGCCTCCATGAAATGACCGCTACCAAATTGTTTCATGCCAGTGTATCCAGCCAGGTCATCCATATCACCCCTGAACCTCTTAGTTCTCCTTCTACCCTTGGTCTCCATCTTCAGAAGAGGGTCTGGCCTAATATGAGGGCCATGGTACTCAGGCCACTATGATTGGTCCAAGAAAGGGTGAAATCTTGACGCCCATGTCAACCTAGTAGCTTCCACATGGAACTCTTGCATCCGCACGGTTTTTTCATCACAAACATGTATGTTTCTCGCCTTCGCCGTCGTTATCAAATGCGAGCATGGCCAATGATACTTACTAGGCCTCTCGCACTGGCACCACCGAGTCTTCAGACGCACCTCAAATGCAGCACCACCATATTGTCTACCATCTCGTGTTGTGCCACCTGGCTCATCAATTTGATAGATCATTTCAGTTCTGTCGAATATGATAACTTGTTGCCGTGAAGACTTGCTTGCTTGTAACTGCAACCATTCATCAACCTTTTCCGGATAATCCTTTTTTTCACCTATCCATTTTGCAGTCTCTTCAGAATGCCTCTGAAAGTACTCATTCAGCTTGAAGAATGTGTACTCCACTATTGCAGTCACCGGGAATGCACGAGCACCCTTCAGCACATTGTTGAAACATTTTACCAGATTGCTCGTCATGTCGCCATATCGCCTACCACCATCGTCATGAGCGCGTGCCCACTTGTGCTTCTCGCTTAAATTCCTAGTTAAGAACTCTTTCCCCCTTCGTTCACCGCTGCAAAGAGTTTGTTGTACCGAGCATCGAAACCTTGGGTGGTGAAGGCCACACATACATGGGTAAGGTCTTTGCTGAGCTCCTTGCTCTTACATGCCCGGTAAAAGTTGGCCACGAAATGCCTCATGCACCATCTGTGGTGAAGCTTTGGAAATCCTGGAATAACAATGTCCATTGCCTTGAGTATGCCATGGTGTCGGTCCGATATGATGCATACCTCCCTAGCCCCAATCACGTTGTGCCTAACATGACCCATGAACCACTCCCAGTTGTCTTGGTGCTCGGAAGGCACCAAAGCAAATGCACACGGCAACACATTGTCGTTTGATGAGTGCGCCATTGCTACCATTAGTGTGCCCTTGTATCTACCGGTCAAGAACGTGCCATCTATAGACAAGACCGGACGACAATGCTGAAACGCCTCCACGCATTGTCCATAACTCCAGAAGGCATGGTGGAACACTCCCTCATGATCCTCGACCACATGAAACATGCCCGGGTTCTTATGTGCAATCGCGGCCAACAACCTTGGGAGCTGGTTGTATGCTTCTTCATAACCACCATACAACATCCTAATAGCATTTGGCTTTGCCTTCCATGCCTTCCCATACTTGACTTCATAACCAAATTGTTTTTTCACCGTCCGCATTAGAAACCTCACTTTCACAGTGGGATCAAAGCCTATGTCTTTCATCCATTTGTATCCGAGATACTCAGATGTGAGTTGATGGTGTGTCGTTCGAAGTCGTTTAGATGACGGTTTGCACCTATGAGTGGCAACACAACTTGTTAACACCCATTCTTCGGTTTCTTTAAGCTTTCTTGCACGAACCTTCCATGGGCATCCTTCATGCTCACACTTCACGGTGTAACGCAACTTCATGTCGGAGTGCTCAACATAAATTGGCCTATGGTTCCGAATGGCATAGTCAGCCAACCAAAACTTCAGCATAGGCAAGCTTAGAAACTTCACTCCTTTCTCCAAATAAGCATTCTCGTCCTCATTCTCCACCCTTGGTTCTCCTGGATCCGGGCATGGTGTTGGCTCAATCACCGTCATTCTCATTCCACCGTCAACAACAACTTTATGGGCAAGGATGAGATCTTTAAACAAGTGAGTTCTTTTTTCTAAGCCCGTCAGCTGAAAGTGGATTTGGTTTTCCTCCTTTGTGAATCCATCCTCGTCCAACTGTTCAACTGGACCCTCGTCATCCGAGTCATACGCATATTGACGCCTAAAAGGCAAGTCACGATCCATGTCCTTTTGCGCTATGTACGCATTCAAGTCACCAACATCATTACCATGAAACCCTTCCTCTTGCTCTTCGTCGTCATCATAAGCATCTTCATCCTCTTGAATTACTTCGTCACTAGCACTCACCTCAACTTCATTTGCTTGGCTAGTTGGCGGTTGGCTAGAAGCATTGGGGGCATACAACTCAACCTCATTTGCTTTCATAGATGGCACACGGGGACGTGGTTGGCGATAAGCATTGGGGGCATCAACCACAACCCTATGCTCAACAAGTGGCACCATTGTCCTCTCGCTCATGTCATCCATTAGGGAAGAGACATGCCGGTTCAAATCAAAGGTAAACCAAGGAGATTCAACCTTGGTGGCAAACAATTCAAGTGACTTGTCTTCCGATTGGGAAACTTTTTCCTTGTATACATCCCAATGCAATCCGAGGTGATAGGCATACTTTTCAAGCGAGATTTGGCTCCAACTCCAACATCATACCTTCCTATTAACTTAACATCAACATTGGTGTCCATCCACTTTAAGACTTGTCTCACTTTTGCAACAACATCCTCATAGCTAGGGCTTGTATCAAAAACCAATGGTTCCTCACCCGTGTCGGCATTGTTACTCAAGAATGCCTCCTTTTCCATGTAATGAACATTAACAAGTCTCTCCATCTAAAAATAACATGAATGCATTTAAGACTTCAATGAGAATTGGTGTTTATCCAAATACATCTCATTATATCCAAATCATATCAACACTAAATTATTGGTGATGTCCACAAAAGTATCACTAGTTAACACACACTAAGCAAAGTTAACCCTAATCACTAACTAACCCTAACCCCCAATCTTTCTACTCAACAAGCATATATTCCTACTACACACCATGCATATCACTATATTATCAAAGTTAACCAAGCCATTCACACTAACATAAGGGAGAAAACAAAAACTAGGGTTCCACCAACATGTATAAAATGCAACCAAAATAACAAGATTTAACAAAAATAATAATTGGATGATTTGGGGGAGATTACCAAGAGCAACAAAGTGATGAAAAGATCCACCTAAGGGATGCACCTTTTGGAGAGGATTTGAGGGGGATCTTGAGGGGTGGGAGAGAGTGTGGTAGCTCCAAGTGTTCTTCAAGCTCGAGTTGTGTATTGGGGAAAGTGTGTGGGGTGGGTCCCACACACTCTCCCGTGGGTTATCTACTTACCAGGGCCAGACGCCAGGGTCCTTGACGTCTGGCCCCTTTGCCACGTCAGCAGGTCAACGGGCAGTGCGGGCCAGGGGCCAGACGCCAGGGATGTTGGCGTCATCCAAAGAGGTCAAAATCGATTTTTTTTTTTGAAATAAGGTCAAATCAGGATTTTGTTAGCAAGGTTATAACAGTAATTTTGTCCTCGCCCGCGTGCCTCCTCGGACCTGCCCTGCGATTGTGCGGCCGCAGCACTGTTGTCAGGGTCTCAGAAACATTCCCATTGCAGCTTTCCGTTCACGACGACGAGGTAGGCCGACATGTCGTTGTAGACCGCTCCAGATATCCTAGGATCGATTCAGCGATGCACCAACCGAGGAACACGGCGGGGCAGAGCTAGCCTCGGGGACAGTTTGGTGCTCGCGGAAAGCCACCGGGCACCACACCGGCTACGTTTCTTTTCTCTCCGCCACGCACGTCCACCTCGTAACGTTGTGTCGCTATGTTTAAGAACGTGATCCGGTTCCGTCGCAGGAGAGCAAGAAGAAGAAGTCGCGCCTACGTTGCCGGTCTGGCCATCGTGGATTGGCCAGGCATGCATGCATGCATGCACGGTCGTTGCTGGTTTCGATCGAAGACACAGTTTAGTATTCGGATCATGGGTGCGAAGATAGCTGGAGATGATAATATTTTCCAAGTTTTGTACTAGCCGTCATGGTCCGAGGTGTGGTCCTCGTACACCACTGCCAGGCATTCTTGGTCCATATCTGTACCTACCACACTTTGTCGCGTTTCCGGTTAGACACCTGGCCGGCTGGCTTAGCGCACATGGACACATGCACGCATGTTGCATGTTTTTTTTTGCCATGCGGATCTCGGATCATCTACAATCGTGCGCCTCAAACACGTCTCATTCGTCCGGGATGACGACCCAGTCAATGACTGGTTGAAAAAAATCAATCCAGACAGGCATCCCAAACGAGTCTCAAAAGCCCGAGCTGACCGGCACCTCTCGTATCAGCTCAATTATGGGGCGGATATGAGAAGGCCCCGACCCATGTCTGCCATGTCGAACCGACGGTCGGGTCCCATACGAAATCGCCTGGAAACCCAACAATCTGACGAGCATCTCCTTCGGTAGGGGTGTAAACGCCGCATGGCGCCGCTCCGGCTCACCGCCCGAGGCCAAAGTCTGGCTATTTAAGCCGGCCGATGCTTCCTTTCTCTCCACCCCACCAGCCCGAGCACATTTCTCTCCGTCTCCACTTTCCTCTTCCCTCGCCGTCCGACATGGCCAGCCAAAAGAAGACCACCTACGCTATGCTAACGTCAGAGCGCCACTTCCAGATCGAGGAGGAAATACGGGCGAGGCACGCGGCCCGAATCGTAGCAGGCCTGCCTTCAGACTCGCCGAAGCCGGAGGAGGAGGAGGAGGAGGGGCAGCAGCAGCCGGAGGCCATGGAGGGGGCGGATCCGAAGGAGGAGCCGGCGCCAGTTGCGGGCTTCACCATGGAGGCCACGGTGGAGTTCGTCGTCGCCCAAGCGGCGGAGCAGACATCCATCCTGGAGTCTGTTCAGGATAAGGCGTACGTGGAGTCCAACCGGTGCTTTCTCCGACAAGAACAGGCGAAGACCGATGCACTCTTTGAGGAGGTGGAAGCGGAGCTAGAGGAGGAGTCGGAGTTGCGTCTACCCCCCATGTACCCGGAGTCCGAAACAGAGATAGTGGACATTTCCAACGACGATGAGTAGTGTAGTCGAGGATTAATTGATCTACCTAGTGCGTATATCTTTTCTTTGCATGGTTTGTATGGTTTTAAGATTTCATATATAAGGTGCTCGGGTGCGGAGAGGGTTATGTGAGGAGTGCCCGGTCAGTGCCCGCGGACATGCCCGGGCACGTCCGCAGGCATTGGAGGGGCCAGATCTGTCAAGTCTGGCTGTAGATGCTCTCACATTTTGATGACTAAGAAAAGTAGGGCAAACTCTGTGAGAAACAATGGCAAATTTGAGAATCAGCGTGTGATTGGATGGTTAGGAGGGAAATGGTACTTCAGCCCATTAGAGATCAAATATCAGATTTGTCACTTTGGTGCATCATAAAGATGAAATATATGTTCAATGGGAGGTGATGTTTCCTTTGATAGTGAGACATATTTAATGACTTCGTCAAAATCAAAACCAGCCGGCTTAGTCTCTCAAAAGTTTTCATAGGAATAGGGTGTGCATCCGTGTACTCATAGTCATAGGTGTGATTATATGTATGTGATTGTGAGTGTTTGTGTTTGTATCGTGTTTACAAAAAAATTCATTTGGCAACCTAGTATGTATCAGTGAATAAGATTCTAATATCTCTAGATTTGAATCCTCCTGATAAATCAGGGGCTATGGGGTCACTGGGCACGCCTGTAAGGGTGTGTGCTTGGTTGAGGTTCATGTTTTCCCCTATTATTTCTTCTTCTATTTTATATTATAAAGTTTCCTTATTTACATTTTAATTCATGAAATTTATTAAAAATTGTGAACATTTTTCTAATCCCTGATTATTTTTAAAGTTCATGAAAATTTCTTAATTTATGAATATATTTAAAGTTCATAAACATTTTAAAGTTTGTGAACATTTTCCGTTTAGACTTTGTTTGAGATTTTTTTCCTGAATATTTTTCAAATTCATGCCTTTTTAGTTTGCAACATATTAAAAATCTTAGATTTTAAAAAATCATTAACATCTTTTGATTTAAGGAAAAAATTCAAATAAAAAATTGCTCGCATTTTATAAGATAGCAACGGTGCGAGCAGGAAAAAAAATGCTAAGTGAGTGAGTGGAGTAGAGAGCCGAGCTGAGCGAGCGAGAGCTCCATGGCCCGGTCCACCTGAACGCTATAACAATATTTCCATGGTTTCATCGTGAAGTAGGAGCTCCCAAGTGACTCACACATCGACCATCAGCTGACACCGAGGCTGAAATGTGTAAGTACGCTACAACCACGCAGCGAACAACTCCACTTTCTGCTCTGAAAAAATACCTTCTGTAACCGCACCCCATCATAATATACGAATGAAAAAAAACACCACAAGGGCATTACTAAAACACAGCCAACACAAAAACCAAAACAAAACAAGCAAAGACAATAACTTGCTAGAGAAAAAGGACTTAATCATACGAGTGATGAATGGCACTGCAAAGCGCGCGTTAGCCTCTAGTATGAAGTAAACATGTGAATGTATATGTCATGGCGAGGCTGCAAAATACCAATTTGTTTTGTAGGAAACTAGGAATATGTGCTATGTAGATCCTTTGTTATAACTACGCCTCCCTAACCATAGGCCTCCTCACTGGATCCCCGCCCCCAGATGATTATACCACCGGTCGACAACACTCGACCTTCCCAATGTTGCTAAGTCTCCCTTCGATGCATAATTGGCATCATTGTTCCCAACCACCTTCACGCCATCCTCGATGATGCACCACTGCTGGATATGTTGCCTCACCCTCACATCACCCCCTTCAGGCCTTGTTCGGTTCCTTCAGATTTGAAGGGGTTTGGAGGGGATTGAGAGGGATTAAATCCCCCACAAGTCAAAATCCACCTCAATCCCCTCCAATCCTCTCCAATCCCCTTGTGGGAGGGATTAACCGAACAAGCCCTCAAGGGGAAAATATCTGGTGCACCGAAGCTTGTGGTGCTACCGGTGCACCGAACTCATATTGTACTTCTAAAATGTTGAAAAAATTCTGAAATTTTTTTAGCACACTCACACAATATTAATGTAGGTTGTCACAAAATTTCAAGTCAAAATTCGAAACATAACTCAATGAACAAAAATGACAAATTCAACACTGGATACTACATAACATAACTTGGGCTTTAGATTTGGCCCATTATCACACTAATGTCAAAATTATCATTTTTGTATCTTAAAAAATATTTAAAATTTTAATACGAAATTTTGTGACATCATACCCTATGTTGTGTTAACATGCTAGAATTTTTTCAGATTTTTAAAAATATTCTATGGCATCCGGTGCATCGGTAGCGGCACAAGTGCGGGTGCACCGGATACATTTCCCCCTTCAAGCTCCTCGTCTACCTGACTAGGCCTTGGCAACCCACCACCCCTCTTATATCCCCATAAATGCAATGCCACCGCAATCTTGTGCTAGTACACCATCATCAGTTATGCCCCTACCTTCGTCTAAGCTTGAGGTCAGGGCGAATTTTGAATCTAGCCTCAAGTATAAACACAAAGAGGCACATATGAAAGGGTCATTGGACGAGCCTAGAGAAAAAAATATTGAAGAAATTTGCCCGCCTTTAGGGACAACTCCATCGCCATCTTGGTGCACCATCATAGGCAATGCCCTTTCTTCCATCTAAGTTCATGGATGGCGACCCCCGAGACAGAGAGTGCAATCAATCTCGGGATTAGATATACCAGTAACAAAAACTTCACGGAAAAAATGTATATGTAAGTCACCCCCCCCCCAAAAAAAGTGAAGGACGTTAATAGATAGATGACCCCCCCCCCCCCCAGTATGGTGGCCGGAGCGAGGGATCGTCCCCCCAACGAGGGGGGGGAGCAAATAGTTTTCGCAGTCAAGAAACGTTTCATGGACTAGGATCCCAACGTGACCCCATCGTTTACCTCTCCCCCCAGTGCGAGTACCTTTTTTTTCCTCCCCCGGCCACTTGATCCTCCACTCTTCCCCTCCCTTTACACCCACTGCTCCCCAATCCACACCTTCCTCCTATAACTTCCATAATCCAAAATCGATAGGGTGGACACAAGTTGCCGTCATTCAAAAAATAAGTTTGTGATGCCTTATTAAGTTACAATCAAAGAAAATTAAGGAAAAATACAAAAAAAATGGTTTCTAAATCTCAATGAATATGCTTATTTGGTTGGGTCATCCCTAGATTGACAAAAAAACTAACTTGCCAATACTAGGGAACTACGTTGTGGGAAGTAACAGTGTTATTTGTGCCAACAATTGCTATCAGTAAGAAACTAAATCTACCACATGAAAAGCGAAACATGGCACATAGGAACATAACAGTCAAAGATATGGTAGAAGCAAATAGAGAAACAAATGTAATTCTTCCTCAACCCAACTACTATGTTCCTCCACAAACCAAAAAACAGTTAAGTTAGAGACACAAATTTGCAATCATTGGAAGAAAAAAATTATGATGTTATGACGAGTGGATTTACCATGATGTAATGCAATTTTCTGCCACTATGATTACGAATTTGAAAAAAAGTCATTTCGATTATAACGAATCTGCCATGCTAAGTCTAGTGAACTAAACATGACTTAGTTTTATTATTTTCCATTGTTAGTAGGACGAAGTTGCCATGGTAAAAAAATATTTTAAAAAATTACATTGCTAATTGTAAAAAAAATTGCCATGCTATAACTACGAGATTCACCATGATAAAAAACAGATGACATGCAGAAAATTATGCATGGTATGTACAATGAAACCGCCATGTGAAAATAATATAACTGCCATGAAAATAATACGTATAATTTGCAGGGGGCATAGAAATTTCCATCTCAAAAAATAGTATTATCAAAAACAAAAAACAAAAATAGCATGGCCAAAATCTGTGTTGAAGGATGCCAGTTGCTGGACACATGACAAGTGTCAATAATGTAGCATGGAAATTACCAATGTTGACAACATTGCCATGTCATGATTCATTGCAACTTTTGTTTAACAAATAGTCAATATAAAATCATGGCAACTTAACTTTTATAGAAAAAAGACTAGACGATGTTACAAAGGAAGAAAGCCAAAATTATGGCAAATGTAAGGATTTGTCCTTTAAAAATCATAGCAAATTTTAGAAAACATGATAACAATGGTGACATGGATTTTTTTGATAAAATTAATTTACATGAATGATGGCAAAATAGGTTGCAAAGGATTGTAAAAATACGTATGGAAATTTTGGACGGATTAATTTCCTAAATCATGGCAAATTGAAAAAACTGGTGACATAGCAGAGTTTAAGATTTATGTTTTATAAAAGATGGAAGTTTGTAGGAGAATATGTCAAAAGTCACATGGCAAATGTAATTGAACATGGAGGCAAGTCATGTTATCTTTACCTAATAATAAAGGATGGAGGCTTTCATAGTTCTCCTTCCGTCATCTATTTTTTATCTCGCTGCTAAATTTCCTCACGATAATTAAGCTTCAACGTACACGAAGTGGTACTAAGATCCTGCGTACAAATTCATTGATTCTATGGCAGTATCTTTTTTAGTTAATGATGTAACAATCATCATAGAGAACTGTGAATGTGTTTCGCACTACTCGTTTTTTCTCCCGTTACAACGCACGGGCTTATGTCCTAGTTTGTATATAAAATCTGGATAATCATGGAAACATGATAATTTCTAAAAAAAATTGTTGTAGACATCATGGCAACTTGAAAAAAATTATAAGGCAGGTCAACTTTAGAAATAAGTTTGCACTGGTCACATAGCAAACTTATTTTTTTTTTGTTTCCACGCATGATGGAAAATTTCGAAAAATGTTGTGGTGTTTCGCATGTCAAAATTAGAACTATTTGGTTATGTACATGATGGCAAATTCAAAAATTGTTTGTGTTCACATGGCAAAATTCATGAAAAAGTGCCATCTGCTCATGGCAAAATGAGAGTGTGCAACTCATCCCCGTGACAAGTTATCGCCTAATTTGCCATACCTATCTGAAAAGTTGCCAGAGACAAACTAAAAAGGTAATTGGCGTATGGTTGGCATGAAAAGTAATTGTTGTATGACTGTCGTGGCAAAACATATTGGGTTTGAGGGCGAAGTTGTCATCCTATTGACACATGACTAACCATGGGAAAGAAAACAAACACGTCTTTGAAAAAGTAGTTGTCGAAAATTGGTGGAGTTATTAAAACAACAATAAGGAGAGAATGCCTTATTTTTGGTAATTCTAACAATATTTTGTTCTTGATCACTAGTTTGATGGTAACTCATCTTTAGTTGCCCTATCAAAACATGATTAATTGTCGTGGCAAAAGTATATTTAGTTGCATTGCAGAAGTGTATTTAGTTGCCATGAAAAAAACTAGATAAAATGATCACAACTTATCAGAACAACAAAAAACCGATTAATTCACAAGCTGCGCCACAATACGATTAAAAATGGCAAGACCATGGCAATTTTCTCTAGATCATGGAAAATTTAGAGAAAAGTTTGCTTATATCAAGGCAACTATGCATATCACGGCAAATTTACTAGCTGCATCATGGGGTCGTAAATTGTATCGTGACAACTATACATTTCCATGGCAACATTTTAGAAAAGGTTGTTGTACAAATAATAAAAAAATTGGATTTATTTTTTCTGGTCAAATGTGGAGTGAAATTTTGGGTTAAAATGTGAGTTAGATCAATAAAATGTGAAGAAAAAGACGAATCCTGGAGTGATGGTGGTAGAACCAAATTGGATCGAACCCCAACACCCCGTGGGAGAGAGAGAGCTTGCATTGGAGGATGAGTTGTTGGCGCTGGAAATGGAGGTCAGGGAGGAGGATGTGACGGTGGTGCGGGAGAGGGAGCTCGCGACGGCAATCAGAGGGGGGGGGGGGGTGGCGGGAAGGGGATGAGAGAGTTGATCGCTATGAAATGAAAAGAGCAAGAGGAGAGGGTCCTATGTGAGGAAAGAAAATGCTTTGACGGGTTCGCTTTTGAGTGAATGATTTGCTCAAAGCTGACTGAGCCAACCAACTTTCACGGAGATTAGTGCGCAAAGTCAATGGCCACCGAAGCGTTTGGGCCATATTCATTCTGATCGACAGTAAATGAAAACATATGTGCTTGTAAAGGACAAGCAGGAACACACACGTGTAGAAATTCGTAAAGATTTAAGTGTGTTTAGGATATGTCCTTACTGTAACTTAAAGACTTTTATGACAATTTGTGTTTATACTTTGAACTGTAGTTACTTGTTACTTGCACAATAACTTAGTTTGTTGTTTATCCCGCGCTGGCAGGCGATCATTTTTTCCAGCATTTCTCACATGTATGTGTGACACCTACTCTCTGCATGCGAAAATCTTTCCATAACTTTTTGAAATTACTGCTGCATTTTTGGCAAATTTCCAACACCCCCTCTAGGGTGATCCTTGAACTCAAAGCCTACTCCAACCAGAGTGGAAGGCGGAGATAGCAATGCACGAATCTCCGAACAGAAACAAACGGCATGGAATTAGCGGACCGCTTAATCAGCAATCGCTACGTCGGAAACACCACCGATGTGCAATGCCCTTTGTTTTCTAGAACTTGGTTCGTGTGCTAAAACAAACGAGGCGTAGCCATCCATCCATGCTTTGCCGGCGGGTCGCCGGTAGTTTTCCCCTTTCTCTTCGTTTTCTCCCGGGCGATGATGCGATCGAACCGGGCTCGACCAGACGCGCAATCATCAGCGCGTCCACCATGCGTCCATGCGCAGCAGCTAGCTGAGGCGACCGATACGCCGATGGCAACCCGAGACTGACCGAATCGTAGTTTAAGATATATACCGCCGGCCTCGTACGATCGGCCGGCCGTAAACTTCGCCCGGACGCCTCGCCCGAGGAAAGCCGACGGGTTCGTTGGATCCAGCAGGAGCACACGCACGACCGCGGGAGGCGGAGCGCGGGTGCATGGCCAACCACTCGCTCCATGACGCCAAACGCCCAGGCGACGTGAGCCAGGACTGAAGGGAGTGTCTGGTGATGATACTTCAACTTGAAGATAGTTAGCCAGATCGATCGACGCGAAAAACCGGCCAGACGTTTGCGTCGCAACTACTGGCCGCAGATGTTTTTTTGTCACATCGTAACCAACGTGAAGATCTCCTGCTGGTATCGATCTACCTGCACTGCAGACATATGGTAGTAGTGGATATCAGGGGCTAGTTGTTACCGTCCGTGTTTTCTCCTCTCTTTTACTGGGTGGCAAACATTTGAAAAGATATATATTAAACAGCAGTCTGCGGCAAACATACAACAGAGTTTAATTATACGTGGACCAATCTCACAACCTTAATGAACCCCAAGCTTTACGCTCTTGCAAGCAAGTGTTTCGTGCTTAATTACCGCATAAAATACTAATGTTACCAGCACCGTATAAACTGACAAATAAAGATAAAGCGATGCGCGATTGATTAGTTAGTCTCCGAAGAGCTTCCATTTGTTATTTGCTACTGATTGCTACGCATACATTAGGAATACTAATTCATATCCTTTCCGAGGTAATCTCGCCTTGAAGCATTAGGCTGGGCGTTTATTCAGGTGTGTGCCTACATGGTCTCCCTCCCTTGGTTACCAAGACAGAACGAGACGCTTTAACTGGGTCCCAGTAAAAAAGAAAACTAAGATCAGAACACACAGGGTACAATGACAATCCAATCCGGCAAAAGCAGCGAGCTCCACTGCAACAACCACGCAGCTCTAAGCAACAAGCGAGCAGCACACACATTCACACACATAAAAAAAAGCTTCAAATAGAAAATTTATTAGAGAACAGTGATTTAATTTTGTTCCGACAGCACAAGATCGGGGAAGAGGACGGCAAATGAAAAGCTTAAACAAAGGTGGTTATGGATTTGACCCTGAGGGCCATAGTTAACTTGAGAAGTTCACAAAGGAATCTGCATTCTCTATGACTAATTTATATAATTGGATATGTGGCGCTGCCGGAAACCAGCAGTTTCTCTGAAAAAGAAAGCAAAACCTAGCACCCATAAAAGGCTAAACAGTTTTCTTGTCATTCGCGGTGAAGGTCACATGAGGCTTTCACATGCCTTCAGTTCAGAAGTGATATGCCACCATATTGAATTATCGGTGTGAGGCAGAGGTACAGAACAATTATGAAATTATCATTTACCTCTGGTTTCAATGATTAATGGCAGCCCACCAGCTTAAGCTTTGCAACAGTTTGTCGGTATAGGAACTCCTGCACCGTCCCACTTTCGGTGTTCCACATGGTGTTAATAGCAGATGCATACACCATACTGCCTGGGATGAAAATGTTGATCATCTTCTACCCCATCGACAAATTTCCTCTACCAAGCTTTACTGAAACTCTCAGCTATTGCAGGCTTTTGCTTTTAGCTGAGAACGAAACTGATATTCCAAGTCTCGCTTCTCGCCAAAAGAAAAGAAAAAGATATTCGAAGTCTCTCAAAAAGAAAAAAGGAAAAAGAGAAACTGATATTCCAAGACATGCCTGCGTTTAGGTGCACCATCATGTCAGCACAGCTGCATGGTGCACATGAAGTAGCGTGCTTAAATTAATATTCCTGGCCATCAAAGCATTTCCTAGGTTTCAGAATCAGAAACAAAAAAGGAGCCTGCCGTCAACTTGCACCGGTCGACGGATGAATCGTCGGACGCAACCACTCGCAGGGCCAGTCGATCCGATCCGGTGGCTGGAAAGATCGGCCAGTCGAGCAGAAAGAGCTAGCGGGGAGCGGCCCTATGTGACAATATTTCTATGCACGCCCACCAAACCCAGCCAACCACTATGACTGGGTGACCCCCTACCATGCACGCCACCACGAGCAGGCCAGGAGCACTGCCGCCGGCCGTTTATATAGCCACTCCAACCCTAGCTACTCATGTCACTCACCACCTCCATCCACTCTCTAGCCAGCGAGCTAGCGATCCATCTCCCTTGCAGCTCCTGCAGAGTTCGATCTAGCTTTACATAGCTAATCGATCGCGGAGTTGAAGTGTGGCCAGCAGGAAGCTAGCTAGCTGCACAATGGGAATGGATGCTCGCCGCCTCCGGTGCGCCTCGCCTGCATGCCTCCTCCTGGCCTTCCTCCTGGCCATGCCGGGCCTCACCGCCGGCCTCACCCGCCGCTACACCTTCAACGTGACCATGGCGACGGTGACGCGGCTGTGCACGACCAAGAGCATCCCGACGGTGAACGGGCGGTTCCCGGGGCCGAGGATCACGGTGCGGGAGGGCGACCGGCTCGTCGTCAACGTCCACAACAACATCAACAACAACGTCACCTTCCACTGGCACGGCGTGCGGCAGCTGCGCAGCGCCTGGGCGGACGGCCCGGCCTACATCACGCAGTGCCCCATGCGCCCCGGCCAGAGCTACGTCTACAACTTCCGCATCGTCGGCCAGCGCGGCACCCTCTGGTGGCACGCCCACTTCTCCTGGCTCCGCGCCACCCTCCACGGCCCCCTCGTCATCCTCCCGCCCCGCGGCGTCCCCTACCCCTTCCCCAAGCCCTACCGTGAAGTCCCCCTCATGCTCGGTACGTCTCCTACACTCCACTGTCCGCCATTTTTGTCACTGTGTGTGCTTCACCGACTGTAACTTACTAACGTGACTGCTGGTCGGTTGGCAGGTGAGTGGTTCAACGCCGACCCGGAGGCGGTGATCAAGCAGGCGCTGCAGACCGGCGGGGGGCCCAACGTGTCCGACGCCTACACCTTCAACGGCTTCCCTGGCCCGACGTACAACTGCTCGGGCGGCGCCAACAGCACGTTCAAGCTCAAGGTGAAGCCCGGGAGGACGTACATGCTGCGGCTCATCAACGCGGCGCTCAACGACGAGCTCTTCTTCGCGGTGGCCAACCACACGCTCACCGTCGTGCAGGCGGACGCCAGCTACGTCAAGCCGTTCGCCGCCAACACGCTCGTCATCTCGCCGGGGCAGACCATGGACGTGCTCCTCACCGCGGCCACCAACCCGTCCTCCACGGCCTTCGCCATCGCCGTCGCGCCCTACACCAACACGGTGGGCACCTTCGACAACACCACCGCCACCGCCGTCCTCGAGTACGCCCCGCAGCGGCCCGCCGCGCTCCGGGGCCTCCCGGCGCCGCCGCTCCCGCGGTACAACGACACGGGCGCGGTGACCAACTTCTCGTCCAACTTCCGGAGCCTGGCGAGCGCGCGGTACCCGGCGCGGGTGCCGCTGAGCGTGGACCGGAGCTTCTTCTTCGCCGTGGGGCTGGGCGCCGACCCGTGCCAGAGCCCGGTGAACGGGACGTGCCAGGGACCCAACAACACCCGGTTCGCGGCGAGCATCAACAACGTGTCGTTCGTGATGCCCAAGACGTCGCTCCTGCAGGCGCACTACCGGCGCCGGTACTACGGCGTGCTCGCGGCCAACTTCCCCGCGGCGCCGCTGCGCAAGTTCAACTACACCGGCACGCCGCCCAACAACACGTTCGTGACCCACGGCACCCGGGTGGTGCCGCTCGCCTTCAACACCTCCGTGGAGGTGGTGCTGCAGGACACCAGCATCCAGGGCGCCGAGAGCCACCCGCTGCACCTGCACGGCTACGACTTCCACGTCGTCGGGACCGGGTTCGGCAACTACGACGCCGCCAACGACACCGCCAGGTACAACCTCGTCGACCCGGTGCAGCGGAACACCATCAGCGTGCCCACCGCCGGCTGGGTCGCCATCCGCTTCGTCGCCAACAACCCCGGTAGGTTATTTTAACCACCTCCACTTGCACTAGCTTCAGGTTGACTTTGTGTTGACTGCTGCAGTATTGATTGAACCGTTGACTTTTTTGTAGGTGTTTGGATCATGCACTGCCACCTGGACGTGCACCTGAGCTGGGGCCTATCCATGGCGTGGCTTGTCAACGACGGGCCGCTGCCGAACCAGAAGCTGCCGCCTCCGCCCTCCGATATCCCCACGTGCTAGTAGCCTACGGCTCAGATCCTTGGCGATTTTGGTCCATGCGCGCGAGGCACGTTCGCACGCGTGCACGCATACATGCTCAATTTGGTGGTGGTCGAGGAATTCAGCTCGATCGGTTTGGCCTGACTGGATGAATGAATGAATGGTGTGCCCGTTTTTGTGATGTTTGGTTTTCTCTTGGAAAGAAAAAAAGAAAGATTGGTGTAACTGTAAACTTGTAAGCAAGTTCCATGGATGGCGTCGTGTAATTCATGTTTTTTGAAAGGGAATGCCGTTATTCTTCCATTGCACCTTTTCCTTCTCACCCCTGGAACATCTGTTGATTGTTGGGTTCAAGATTACTAGCTAGGCAATTTATTAGTACTGTTTATAGTGTGTATACAATATTAAATCGTATTCTGGACCAGCTAATGATTTACGGAAATGTTATTGTGGTGATGTTCGCTGAGAGAGCATGACAAATCGAATGTTTTTCATGGCAATTTATGTTGTCGTGGGGATGGCAATTTTCTTTAGCAAACGCGACAAATCATGGCAAAAAATCTGAATTGGGCCGTCCTCACGATAACATAAAATCCTTCGAGCGCCTCGGCCTGCACACAACCAGGGGGAAGGCATGATGCGGGAGCACCTCAAGCAGCACCTGTGCGTCGTGGAGGCACACCCCATGTAGGGGACCGGGCAGCCCTCCGCTTCCTCCTACAAGGCACGGAGGAAGCACTTGTTGTGCATGCAGTGGTGGACCAGTGTGCAGGGATAAACCACTTCGTTGCCCTCTTCGCTGTTCCGCTGCTCATCTTAAAGATCATCTCTAGCAACGCTCTCCATACAATAGACCTGCGCTTCGTCATCGCGGACACGCTATAGAAGCTCGTCATTGACGCCACGTTCCTCATATGGTCGCGCCTCCCCATCACCTTCACCGGCCTCGACTTGTCCGTCGCGCTCTTCTCGTTCGCGACGCTCCCCAAGATGCTTATCATGGGCATCAACGGCGGACCTATGTGTGTTCCTGGGGGCTGCGCCCCCCCCCCCCCCCCCCCCCCGCCTTCCAACCAACTTGTGAAGAATTTTTTGGAAGGGCTTAGATGGGAACCTTTTAGCTCCCCCCCCCTCAAACACTCATATTTTCTCTTTCGCCCCTAGCAGATTCCTTTTAGCTTCGTCAGTGATGGGCATCCAGGATCCAGCTCCTCGTCTGTATGTACAGCCTCCACCCCAATGGCCTCGTGGTGCAGCTCAACGTGCTCCAGTCCATCATCTGGTATATGTACTGTTGTTCCTCTTCGATTTCCACGTCACGTGCATGCTCATCTCGAAGAGGTTCCCGGCGGCCGACATGCGCGTCAACCCTGATGTCTTGTCGCTCGACGACAGCCACGCCGAGGTGCGGGCCAAGATCGCACCCGGCAGGAGGAGGAAAATGGATCGACGATGGGGAGAGGGAAAGGGGATAGGGAGAGGAGAGGATAGAGGAAGAAGATAAGGGGATAGGAAGACTTGTGGATCCATATTGTCAGTGAGAGTAGATGATGAACCTGGCCAGGATCATATCTTATCCCAATGCACCAAACATGTTTAGAGTTAGGATAGACAGAAATCAGAGAATTCAGGGTACCGACTTTGAAGATTTGAAGGTGAGGGTTGACCTCTATAACGTGAGGGTTTATTTCAGACTTTACTCGAAGTGAATATAACCATTGCTCCTAGTCTTCATTTTTAAAACTCACCCTTGGCATGCCAGTAAAAGGAAACTCACTCCTGGCGCATTACTAAATTGTTTGTTAGCTAACTCAGGAACATGCGTGCAGTGCCAAGGTACACGTGAAGTTTGAACAACACACCAATAGAAAAGGGTACCAAGTGGCGTGCCCCCTGGCGCATCAAGGCCCTACGCGCGCGAGCAGACACGGCACTCCACTGACCGCTCCGTCATCCCCGATTGCTGCACGATATAAGCAGACAAATGCCACCCCGGGAGCTCTACCACTTGGCTCGTCGCCCCCAACAGCCCTCCTCCCTCCCTCCCTCGCTCTGTCGCTCTGCTCTGCCCTGCCCCTCACGTCCTCCCGTTTCCGCCGACCAAGTTTCGTCTCCGATCGAGCTCACGACCGGGCGCGCTGATCGGAAGGAAGGAGGCGGAGACCGGGTGGAAAGGCGCGTCCATGGACAAGTGCGGGCTGTCGAAGAAGAGGGGCTGGAAAGGAGCAATGGCCACGCGCAGGAGCGGCGGCGGGCCGTCGTCGTTCCCGCGGCGGTGCGCGCGGCTCGTCAGGGAGCAGCGCGCCCGGTTCTACATCGCGCGCCGCTGCGTCGCCATGCTCGCGTGCTGGCGCCACTACTCCTGATTCCTGAAGCTGTAATGCATATGTATTGACTAGTAGCTGTAATACAAGGGGAGACTCGATCGGTGGAGCACCTGTTTCTTTTCTTCTTCTACTGTAGTTGACATAGTATGTGCTTGATTTTATATGAGGAGATTTGTGGAATCACCATATTCATCTTCTGTGAATCCATTTTGCCTTCTCGGTAGATCTTTTTTTTACCAGCAAGAAACACTGGAAAGGCTTCAAAATGTACCGTACTATGTTCTGCACTAATTAATTACATATTTGTAAGAGGGAAAAGAGAAAAAGGAGAGGGGCAGGCAGCGCCGCAGCCGCTGCGTTGCACTGCCCTGGCATCTGGCAAGCAATATGGCGCGCTCTGCTGCTGCTGCATGCAAGCTCTGCACTGTTGAGCGTCCAGCGCTGACGCCGACACGCCGTGAATTATCGCGCCCTAAACGACGCAGTCCGTACCTGAGCATTCTGTTCCTACTTCCTATGGCTCGCAACTTGCCAGCCATTACAGCTAAAGGGGAAAAAAGGCTCCCCCCTTTGGACAGCAGGACCAGATAAGATCGATGTAGCAAGTGATAAGAGTGGCAGTGTACTTCATGGCCTTCCCCTACGCCTAGCTACCGGTGGTAGACTGCATATGCCGTCGAGCACCAGTACGTGTGCTCAGATAAGCATCTCCTTAATGTAATTTCAAATAAGCTATGGTGTTTTTTTTCTTTTAAAAATAGCCATAGGTTTGGTTTAAATTACATCAATGGAGCTTCGGGTACAATCAAATTATGGTAACGGAACTCTAAACCCACAGACACAAAAACAAATCGAGACCAAGTGGAGATTACAACTAGACTACAAGCATCAAAAAGAACCATGGCTCTCGTCGACGATGGACAACATCGAAAAATCCAGCCATCGAAGTACCTACAGAGGACCGTAGATGATCAAACCTTGTTGAATCGATGCGGTAATAAAACAATACATATGAGGATGGCAAACATCCGAAACATATAGGTGGGGCCGGGGCATCACTCCGATCTAGTCAGGCAACCAAGCTAGTTGCCAGATCGGGCTGACGTCCTTGCTTGTAAGGGCTCGAAAAGAAGGGGTGTTAGAAAAGACAATGTTGTTGCCAACGATGGCCATCGAGTCATGTCGACATACAACCAACCGCTATCCATGAAGAAGAATAGGGACAAAACTCCCAAGCTGCTCGGCTATGCCACACCTAGCACCACCTACACATGATTAGAGCTTAAGGATTTTTATTCATCATCATCCCCGTCCAAACCAATGTCAATATAAGATGTACTACAGAACAGAAGAAAGACAGGAGCCCCCTCCCCCCCCCCCCCCCCCCCCCGCCGGAAAAAATCATTGAAAGTTGGAACCCACTTTGTATTATCTTAATGTGTGCCACCCCGAACAACACATAGAATATGATGGAGGTCATAAACGACGTGTTATGTATGTCAAGTGTGTAAGAGCATCTGCAGCCGGACCCCTCATATCGACCGGGCAGACAACCCAATCAGTGACCAATTGCAAAAATGCCACCCAACCGGTCTCCCTCAAACTAGCCCTATACGCCCAGGTTGTTCGGCACGCCTCAAATCTAGCCCATATCTTGGGCGAATATAGGGACGCTCGGATGCATCCGCCACATCGGATCCGATAGATCAGACCCACCTCCCCCCTCCAAACGACTAAGTCCATCAAATCAACCACCCTCGAGCCGTCGCCATCCTCCACCCTTGCACCCGGCCCTCGCCGCCGCCATCATCCGCCATTTCCCATGTTCGAGATGTCGTCACCGAGGAACCCTTCTCCCACCGCAAGCATGGATGATGCCTCACGAAGTCTGTGCAAGGCGGAGAACATCACCGTGGAGGGAGAGGCGAAGGAAAAAGTGGGCCTAAGAAGTTGCAGACAAGGAGCTGCTCCACATCGACGTGGACGTGTACGGTCTGGTGCGGCCGTTCGCGTCCGCCCACACTTTCGAGCAGGAAGGTGTGCCATCCGCCCCGCTCGGGACCAACTCTGTTCCGCCATCTGAATGGGCAGGGATACCGGATGGCTAGACACAACAGGATGCATGAGAGATTGTGCATGACTCTCCACAACTCCAATAGGCGCAGTATGCCTCAGGAACCACCAACGTTGGGTCTGCCCAGGTCATGTTCCACAAAATGGATGAGGAGGACATGGTACATTTTTTTGCCCCACTTTGTATTGATTCATTCATTTGTTGTGTATGTCATTAGATCAATTTAGGGATTAATGTTGGATATGCCATTGAATGAGTTTGTTGCATATGCCATTAGTTTATTTTTGCTATATAATCACTTAGGAGGTTATCATGGAGGACATGGTCAATGACGGCCAAGAGTCTATGTATTATGACTTGGGGGATACCCATTCTCCTATGCATGATGTTAGGCAAACATCAGGCCCTCCTAACAAAAAATATACCCAAAACAATAGGTCCGACATTCACAAGCCATGAGGATGTTTCGTTGTGTCAAGCTTGGTTGGCCACAAGCATAGACCCTATATAGATCAAGCAAAAGGGAAACACGTATTGGAAAAAGATCCACAAGCATTACCATGAACGCAAGGAATATGTGGAGTCGAACCCTATCCATACAATCCATAATGAGGACACTCCAAAATAGATGTTCCACCATCCATGAGAGCATGAACAGGTTTTGTGGCCACTATTCTTTTGTGGTTGACCGAAACCAAAGTGTTATTGGAATCAATAGTCATGTAAGTCGACTTGCTTCATTTTGTCATCATTTGCACTGCTAACTTTGTTTGTTCCATTCTCATGAGTGACTCTTGTTTGCTAGACAGAGTTGGCAGCCACTTTGTACTGACAAACCGAGGGAAAGCCATTCACTTTGTGCTATTTGTTGGTTGAAATTGAATGGGAAACCAAAGTGGCAACAACTTGTCGATGACCTCGAATTTGAAGAAAAACGATGGCACAAGCTCACAAGAATCCATTGGATTGGATGATGAATATGAGAAGGTGGAGGAGAAGAGGGGCAAGCCACCGTGCCAAAGAGGAACTTCCAAATGATGGGAAACAAGTGGGAGAAGGGTAGGGCCACTCATGGCTCCGCTATGAGTAGAATGTCCGCCACATGGGCAAGCATTTTTCCACCAAGGAGGACAAGAAGGAAAAGAGGTACAAGCTCTTCTTGGGTGTGCAAAAGGAGATGATGGATTGGGATCGGGAGAATGCAAGCAACAATTAGAGCTTGAGAGGGAGAAGATACACTTGGAGAAGCTTGAGGCATATGTTGAATGGGAGCTCGAGAAGGCAAAGACTTTTGGATCAATATTGAGCTTGAGAAAGAGAAGGTGCAGTCGGCTCAGGACATGGAGGATTTCAGGTTCATGTTGGCTTATGCTACCGTCTTGGATCTGGAAGGCAAGAAGTGGCTTTAGGCGAAGAGGGAGATCGACGTGTGCAAATAGAGCATGACCGCTGCTGTCGCGAGCGAAAGGTTCATTCTCGTATCGCTTATCTATGCATTGTCGTATTTCATTTGGCATGTTGAATTGTTGTTTTATTTTGCCTTGTTGCATTATTGAGCTGGTGGTGAATTTGTGCTATATTATGGATGTGTATGGCTTTGAGAGTTTGGATATGTGGGGTGTCTTTGTACGAGAGGACAAATGAGTGGCCGTCTGGCGATGCGTCCGTGGACGTTTATGGAGTCAGATTTGCCCAGTCCAGTTGTAGACGCTCTAAGTGAAGGAAATATGCCCTAGAGGCAATAATAAAGTTGTTATTTATATTACCTTATGTCACGATAAATGTTTATTATTCATGCTAGAATTGTATTAACTGGAAAGTTAGTACATGTGTGAATACATAGACAAAATAAAGTGTCCCTAGTATGCCTCTACTTGACTAGCTCGTTAATCAAAGATGGTTAAGTTTCCTGACCATAGACATGTGTTGTCATTTGATGAACGAGATCACATCATTAGAGAATGATGTGATGGACAGGACCCATCTGTTAGCTTAGCATAATGATCGTTAAGTTTTATTGTTATTGCTTTCTTCATGACTTATACATGTGTCTCTGACTATGAGATTATGCAACTCCCGGATACCAGAGGAACACCTTGTGTGCTATCAAACATCATGACGTAACTGGGTGATTATAAAGATGCTCTACAGGTGTCTCGGAAGGTGTTTGTTGGGTTGGCATAGATCAAGATTAGGATTTGTCACTCCGAGTATCGGAGAGGTATCTCTGGGCCTTCTCGGTAATGCACATAACTATAAGCCTTGCAAGCAATGTAACTAATGAGTTAGTTATGGGATGATGCACTACGAACGAGTAAAGAGACTTGCCGGTAATGAGATTGAACTAGGTATGATGATACCGATGATCGAATCTCGGGCAAGTAACATACCGATGACAAAGGGAATAACGTATGTTGTTATTGTGGTTTGACCGATAAAGATCTTCGTAGAATATGTAGGAACCAATATTGCATCTAGGTTCCGCTATTGTTTATTGACCGGAGATGTGTCTCGGTCATGTCTACATAGTTCTCGAACCCGTAGGGTCCGCACGTTTAACGTTCGATGACGATTTGTATTATGAGTCATGTGTTTTGGTGACCGAAGTTTGTTCGGAGTCCCGGATGAGATCACGGACATGACGAGGAGTCTCGAAATGGTCAAGAGGTAAAGATTCATATATTGGAAGATAGTATTCGGACATCGGAATGGTTTCAAGTGGTTCGGGTATTTTACCGGAGTACCGGGGGGTTACTGGAACCCCCTGGGGGAAGTATTGGGCCTAGATGAGCCTTAGTGGAGAGAGAGTAGGGTCGTAAGGGGTGCCCCCCCATGGCAGTCCGAATTGGACTAGGGGAGGGGCAGCGTCCCCCTTTCCCTCTTCATGCTTCCTTTTCCCCTCCGGTGAAGAAAGGAAAAGGGGGGGCGAATCCTACTAGGAGTGGAGTCCTAGTAGGACTCCCCCCATGGCGCGCGCCTCCTGGCCGGCCGCCTCCTCCTCCCCTCCTTTATATATGTCGGAGTTAATGACCACGGGTAGCCTCATCAGCCCCCCATAGTATTTCAAGACATCGGGGGCGGTTGCGCCCCTCAGGCATCGAAGACAAAGAACCGACTTCTTGGGGCCGGCTGGTCCAAGCGGCCGACTGCTAGAAGGCGGTGGAGCCCACAAGGCGGCGACGGGACGGGCTAACTCCTAGCAGGTGGCCTCCAGGGAGGCCGGCTTCTAGCAGGCGGCCCCTCACTCCCTCGAAGTTAGCACCTCATTATAACGACCAGACGGGGTGTGGCTACAGCGCAGCCTGCCACCCCCGAATCCAGGGCTGAGCGTGGCTACAGTGCCGTACCGGGCGAACAACCCTTGCCCGACGCTGCAATGTTGCCACGCCACCCGTGACATCACCATGGCAGAGAAGGCCATGCTCCCACGACGGGCTGTCAGTACGGCCCGCAGGCGGCGGGCCCTACCTGTCTGCGAGACGCCAGAAGGTGGCGAGCCCTGACTAGTCGGCGCGGGGGACGCCGACTCCAAGCAGGCGGCCCTCCCCCTCTCTTGAAGTCTATGCACCATTAACCAGATAAGATGGGATGTGGCTACAGTGAGCGCCCGCCAGGCGGTGGGACTGTAGCCACGCTTCCCTAACAAAGCATGCATCATCAGTGGCATGGCTATAGTGCCAAGCAGCCGGCAAGACCCGCAAGCCGCGGGCTCGGCCTGTCGGCCAAGTACAATGCAGGCGGCGGGACCCACCACATGGCGGGCCCCAGTAGCCGGCGGAGAAGCCGGCGACCAGAGACACTGAACACTGGGTCCCACACACGGCCATATTACCATTGTACCCCCGGGGGGTAGGCCTATATAAATCCCCCGGGGCACCCATGCAAAGGGTTCAGAACCTTAGCAGATTTACACACCCATAAAGAGAGGGGAAGAGAGGCTAGCCTTGCTCATCTTTCTCGTCTAGCAAAACAGCTCAAGGAGCAACTTTGTAGTCACCTTTGTTGAGATAGTGATCATGCGGAGACCCCGCAGAGCAGGACTAGGGATGTTATCTCCTAGGAGAGCCCTGAACCTGGTTAAGATCCACCGGCTTAGGCGTTCTCGCTCACTCCCGCCTCTAGAGCCTGACGATGTCCTCTTGGCCCTCTCCATGATAAGCCACCCCTTGGCATATGTCGCACCACAACCCCGACAATATACACGGGCAGGGGGCACCCCATAGCACATCAATTGTTCTCTTAGCTATGTGCAGTGCCCCCCTCCATAGTTTACTCCTCCGGTCATAGCGTCGTAGTGCTTAGGCGAAGCCATGCATGGATCATATCACCATCACCGTCACCATGCTGCCGGGCTGACGGAACTCTCCCTTGACCCTCTGCTGGATCAAGAGTTGGAGGGACGTCATCGAGCTGAACGTGTGCTGAACTCGGAGGTGTCGTACGTTCTGCACTTGATCGGTTGGATCGCGAAGACGTTCGACTACATCAACCGTGTTAACCTTACGCTCCCACTTTCGGTCTACGAGGGTACGTGGACACACTCTCCCCCTCTGGTTGCTATGCATCTCCTAGATAGATCTTGCGTGATCGTAGGAATTTTTTTTGAAATTGCATGCTATGTTCCCCAAAAGTGGCATCCGAGCCAGGTCTATGCGTAGATGATATGCACGAGTAGAACACAAAGAATTGTGGAAGATAATAGTCATACTGCTTACCACCAACGTCTTATTTTGATTCGGTGGTATTGTTGGATGAAGCGACCCGGATCAACATTACATGACCACGTTCATGAGACCGGTGACGATGCCATGTACCCGCATCAACATTACATGACCCATTTTTAATTTTTTTTGGAATGAACACATCATTCAATTTGACATACAGAGTACTAAAGATTTCATCGAAAACTTATAGCAGCTTGCCAAACAAAGGCTAATAGAAAAAAGAATAGAGGTATAACAGGCATAATATCCACGATTGGATTGAAAATAGCATAAGCTTTGGGTAATTTGGCAAAGAAAAAAACTAGTAGGTAGGGCAATAGACCTGATCTAAGCACCCCTCCCAAGGACACTGCCCTACAGAGAAAGGCAACCAAAGGACAGCAAATTCTACTGACTGGAATCAGCTGAGTACATGTCCACTCGACCAACATCTCCACTCGGATATCCGACCAGTATATCATCACTCGACCGTCCAAGAACCACTCGGAGTATAGAAGGTCTAAAGTCACTCCAGATAGCAACGGTCAGGCATTCACTCCATGGCATTAATGATCAGTTATATGACTTCATTACTGGCGTTACCAGTAACGCCTCATCTTTATGTACATTGAACCCTATGTAACGGGGGATGGCTGGGGTCCTAGCGCACTCTATATAAGCCACCCCCTCCTCTGGGACAAGGGTTTGCACCCCCTGTAACTTCACGCATAATCCAATCGACCAAGCCTCCGGGCACTGAGACGTAGGGTTGTTACTTCCTCCGCGAAGGGCCTAAACTCGTACATCTTGTGTGCACAATCTCGCCGTAGCTAGGATCTTACCTTTACATCCCTACCCCCCCTATTCTACTGTCAGACTTAGAACCACAACAACCGGTTCTACCGACGTGCTTTTGCACACAGGTGGCTGGCGGGTGTCTGTTTCTCCAACTTTAGTTGAATCAAATTTGACTACAACCAGTCTTTGTTGAAGGTTAAAACAACACACTTGACAAAAAATCGTTGTGGTTTTGATGTGTAGGTAAGAACGGTTCTTGCTAGAAGCCCGTAGCAGCCACGTAAAATTTCAACAACAAAGTAGAGGACGTCCAACTTGTTTTTGCAGGGCATGTTGTGATGTGATATGGTCAAGACGTGTGAGATATAAATTGTTGTATGAGATGATCATGTTTTGTAAAAGTTATCGACAACTGGAAGGAGCCTTATGGTTGTCGCTTTATTGTATGAAATGCAATCACCATGTAATTGCTTTACTTTATCACTAAGCGGTAGCGATAGTCGTAGAAGCAATAATTGGCGAGATGACAACGACGCTACGATGGAGATCAAGGTGTCAAGCCGGTGACGATGGAGATCATGATGGTGCTTTGGATATGGAGATCAAAGGCACAAAATGATGATGGCCATATCATGTCACCTATTTTGATTGCATGTGATGTTTATCTTTTATGCATCTTATTTTTCTTAGTACGGCGGTAGCATTATAAGATAATCCCTCACTAAATTTCAGGGTATAAGTGTTCTCCCTGAGTATGCACCATTGCTACAGTTCGTCATGCCGAGACACCACATGATGATCGGGTGTGATAAGCTCTACGTTCACATACAACGGGTGCAAGCCAGTTTTGCACATGCAGGATACTCGGGTTAAACTTGACGAGCCTAGCATATGTAGATATGGCCTCAGAACACTGAGTCCGAAAGGTCGAATGTGAATCATATAGTAGATATGATCAACATAGAGATGTTCACCATTGAAAACTAGTCCATCTCACGTGATGATCGGACATGGTTTAGTTGATATCGATCACGCGATCATTTAGATGACCAGAGGGATGTCTATTGAGCTTTAATTTATCATGAACTTAGTCATGATAGTTTTTTTTTGCATATCTATGTTGTTGTAGATCAATGGCCCGTGCTACCGTTCCCTTGAATTTTAATGCGTTCCTAGAGAAAGCTAAGTTGAAAGATGATGGTAGCAACTACACGGACTGGGTCCGTAACTTGAGGATTATCCTCATTGCTACACAGAAGAATTACATCCTGGAAGCACCGCTAGGTGCAAGGCCCGTTGCAGGAGCAACTCCAGACATTATGAACGCCTGGCAGACCAAAGCTGATGACTACTCGATAGTTCAGTGTGCCATGCTTTACGGCTTAGAATTGGGACTTCAAAGATGTTTTGAACGTCATGGAGCATATGAGATGTTCCAAGAGTTGAAGTTAATATTTCAAGAAAATGCCCGAGTTGAGAGATATGAAGTCTCCAACAAGTTCTATAGCTGCAAGATGGAGGAGAACAGTCCTGTCAGTGAACACATACTCAGAAAGTCTGGGTACCATAACCACTTGACTCAGCTGGGAGTTAATCTTCCCGATGATAGTGTCATTGACAGAGCTCTTCAATCACTGCCACCAAGATATAAAGGCTTCATGATGAACTATAATATGCAAGGGACGGAAAAGACAATTCCCGAGCTCTTCGCAATGCTAAAGGCTGCGGAGGTAGAAATCAAGAAGGATCATCAAGTGTTGATAGTTAACAGGACCACTAGTTCCAAGAAAAAGGGCAAAGGTAAGAAGGGGAACTTCAAGAATAACAGCAAGCAAGTTGCTGCCCAAGGGAAGAAACCCAAGTCTGGACCTAAGTCTGAAAGTGAGTGCTTCTACTGCAAAGGGACTGGTCACTGGAGGCGGAACTGCCCCAAGTATTCGGCGGATAAGAAGGATGGCAAAGTGAAAGGTATATTTGAAGGAAATATGCCCTAGGGGCAATAATAAAGTTATTATTTATTTCCTTATATCATGATAAATGTTTATTATTCATGCTAGAATTGTATTAACCGGAAACATAATACATGTGTGAATACATAGACAAACAGAGTGTAACTAGTATGCCTCTACTTGACTAGCTCGTTAATCAAAGATGGTTATGTTTCCTAACCATGAACAAGGAGTTGTTATTTGATTAACGAGATCACATCATTAGGTGAATGATCTGATTGACTTGACCCATTCCATTAGCTTAGCACCCGATCGTTTAGTATGTTGCTATTGCTTTCTTCATGACTTATACATGTTCCTATGACTATGAGATTATGCAACTCCCGTTTGCCGGAGGAACACTTTGTGTGCTACCAAACGTCACAACGTAAATGGGTGATTATAAAGGTGCTCTACAGGTGTCTCCAAAGGTACATGTTGGGTTGGCGTATTTTGAGATTAGGATTTGTCACTCCGATTGTCGGAGAGGTATCTCTGGGCCCTCTCGGTAATGCACATCACATAAGCCTTGCAAGCATTGCAACTAATGAGTTAGTTGCGAGATGATGTATTACGAAACGAGTAAAGAGACTTGCCGGTAACGAGATTGAACTAGGTATTGAGATACCGATGATCAAATCTCGGGCAAGTAACATACCGATGACAAAGGGAACAACATATGTTGTTATGCGGTCTGACCGATAAAGATCTTCGTAGAATATGTAGGAGCCAATATGAGCATCCAGGTTCCGCTATTGGTTATTGACCGGAGACGTGTCTCGGTCATGTCTACATTGTTCTCGAACCCGTAGGGTCCGCACGCTTAAGGTTTCGATGACAGTTATATTATGAGTTTATGAGTTTTGATGTACCGAAGTTAGTTCGGAGTCCCGGATGTGATCACGGACATGACGAGGAGTCTCGAAATGGCTGAGACATAAAGATTGATATATTGGACGGCTATATTCGGACACCGGAAGTGTTCCGGGTGATTTCGGAGAAAACCGGAGAGCCAGAGGGTTACCGGAACCCCCCCGGGAGAAGTAATGGGCCATATGGGCCTTAGTGGAGAGAGAGAGAGGGGCTTCCAAAGGTGGGCTGCGCGCCTCCTCCCCCCTGGTCCGAATTGGACTAGGAGAGGGGGGGCGGCGCCCCCCCTTTCCCTCTCCCTCCCCACTTCTTTCCCCCTCCTAGTAGGAGTCCTACTCCTACTAGGAGGAGGACTCCTCCTGGCGCGCCTATAGGGGCCGGTCGGCCTCCTTCCCTTGCTCCTTTATATACGGGGGCAGGGGGCACCCCTAGACACACAAGTTGATCTTCGTGATCGTTCCTTAGCCGTGTGCGGTGCCCCCCTCCACCATATTCCACCTCGGTCATATTGTAGCGGTGCTTAGGCGAAGCCCTGCGATAGTAGAACATCAAGATCGTCACCACGCCGTCGTGCTGACGGAACTCCTCCCCGACGCTTTGCTGGATCGGAGCCCGGGGATCGTCATCGAGCTGAACGTGTGCTAGAACTCGGAGGTGCCGTAGTTTCGGTGCTTGATCGGTAGGGCCGTGGAGACGTACGACTACATCAACCAAACGCTTCCGCTGTCGGTCTACAAGGGTACGTAGATCACACTCTCCCCTCTCGTTGCTATACATCACCATGATCTTGCGTGTGCGTAGGAATTTTTTTGAAATTACTACGTTCCCCAACAATATTTGATATACATGTTATTGATGTATACCTTAATAATGCTTGCAGTAGCGCCTGGGTATTTGATACTGGTTCTGTTGCTCATATTTGCATCTCTAAACAGGGGCTACGGATTAAACGAAGATTGGCTAAGGATGAGGTGACGATGCGTGTCGGAAATGGTTCCAAGGTCGATGTGATCGCCGTCGGCACGCTACCTCTACATCTACCTTCGGGATTAGTTTTAGACCTGAATAATTTTTATTTGGTGCCAGTGTTGAGCATGAACATTATATTTGGATCTTGTTTGATGCGAGACGGTTATTCATGTAAATCAGAGAATAATGGTTGTTCTATTTATATGAGTAATATCTTTTATGGTCATGCACCCTTGATGAGTGGTCTATTTTTGTTGAATCTTGACTGTACTGATGCACATATTCATAATATTGAAGTCAAAAGATGCAAAGTTAATAATTATAGTGCAACTTATTTGTGGCACTACCATTTAGGTCATATTGGTGTAAAGCGCATGAAGAAACTCCATGCTAATGGGCTTTTGGAATCACTTGATACTTGTGAACCATGCCTCATGGGAAGGATGACTAAGACTCCATTCTCCATAACAATGGAGCGAGCCACTGACTTATTGGAAATAATACATATTGACGTATGTGGTCCGATGAGTGTTGAGGCTCGCGGCGGGTATCATTATTTTCTGACCTTCACGGATGATTTGAGCAGATATGGGTATATCTACTTAATGAAACATAGGTATGAAACATTTGAAAAGTTCAAAGAATTTCACAATGAACTGGAAAATCATCGTAATAAGAAAATAAAGTTTCTATGATCTAAGCATGGAGGCAAATATTTGAGTTACGAGTTTGGTCTTCATTTGAAACAATGTGGAATAGTTTCGCAACTCACGCCACCTGGAAAGCCACAGCGTAATGGTGTGTCCGAACGTCGTAACCGTACTTTATTAGATATGGTGCGATCTATGATGTCTCTTACCGATTTACCACTATCTTTTTGCGGTTATGCTTTAGAGACAGCTACATTCACGTTAAATAGGGCACCATCTAAATATGTTGAGATGGCACCATATGAATTGTGGTTTGGCAAGAAACCTAAGCCGTCGTTTCTTAAAGTTTGGGGCTGCGATGCTTATGTGAAAAAGCTTCAACCTGATAAGCTCGAACCTAAATCAGAGAAATGCGTCTTCATAGGATACCCAAAGGAAACTTTTGGGTACACCTTCTATCATAGATTCGAAGGCAAGATATTCGTTGCTAAGAATGGATCCTTTCTTGAGAAGGAGTTTCTCTTGAAAGAAGTGAGTGGGAGGAAAGTAGAACTTGATGAGGTAATTGTACCTTCTCCTGAATTGGAAAGTAGTTCATCACAGAAATTAGTTCCAATGATGCCTACACCAATTAGTGATGAAGTTATTGCTGATGATCATGAAACTTCAGATCAAGTTACTACCGAAACTCCTAGGTCAACCAGAGTACGTTCCGCACCAGAGTGGTATGGTAATCCTATCCTGGAAGTCATGTTACTAGACCACGACAACCTACGAACTATGAGAAAGCGATGATGAGCCCAGATTCCACAAAATGGCTTGAGGCCATGAAATCTAAGATGGGATCCATGTATGAGAACAAAATGTGGACTTTGGTTGACTTGCTCGATGATCGGCAAGCCATAGAGAATAAATGGATCTTCAAGAAGAAGACTGACGCCGACGGTAATGTTACTGTCTACAAAGCTTGACTTGTTGCAAAAGGTTTTCGACAAGTTCAAGGAGTTGACTACAATGAGACCTTCTCACCCGTAGTGATGCTTAAGTCCGTCCGAATCATGTTAGCAATTGCCGCATTTTATGATTATGAAATTTGGCAAATGGATGTCAAAACTGCATTCCTTAAAGGATATCTTAAAGAAGAGTTGTATATGATGCAACCAGAAGGTTTTGTCGATCCTAAAGGTTCTAACAAAGTGTGCAAGCTCCAGCAATCCATTTATGGACTAGTGCAAGCATCTCGGAGTTGGAATATATGCTTTGATAGTGTGATCAAAGCATATGGTTTTATACAGACTTTTGGAGAAGCCTGTATTTACAAGAAAGTGAGTGGGAGCTCTGTAGCATTTCTAATATTATATGTGGATGACATATTGTTGATTGGAAATAATATAGAAGTTCTGGATAGCATAAAAGGATACTTGAATAAGAATTTTTCAATGAAAGACCTCGGTGAAGCTGCTTATATATTGGGCATTAGGATCTATAGAGATAGATCAAAACACATACCTTGATAAAGTTTTGAAGAAGTTCAAAATGGATCAGTCAAAGAAAGGGTTCTTGCATGTGTTACAAGGTGTGAAGTTGAGTCAGACTCAATGCCCGACCACTGCAGAAGATAGAGAGAAAATGAAAGTCATTCCCTATGCCTCAGCCATAGGTTCTATCATGTGTGCAATGTTGTGTACCAGTCCTGATGTGTGCCTTGCTATAAGTTTAGCAGGGAGGTACCAAAGTAATCCAGGAGTGAATCACTGGACAACGGTCAAGAACATCCTGAAATACTTGAAAAGGACTAAGGATATGTTTCTCGTTTATGGAGGTGACAAAGAGCTTGTCGTAAATGCTTACGTTGATGCAAGCTTTAACACTGATCCGGACGACTCTAAGTCACAAACCGGATACGTATTTGTATTGAATGGTGGAGCTGTAAGTTGGTGCAGTTCCCAGCAGAGCGTCGTGGTGGGATCTACGTGTGAAGTGGAGTACATAATTGCTTCGGAAGCAGTAAATGAAGGAGTCTGGATGAAGGAGTTCATATCCGATCTAGGTGTAATACCTAGTGCATCGGGTGCAATGAAAATCTTTTGTGACAGTACTGGAGCAATTGCCTTGGTGAAGGAATCCAGATTTCACAAGAGAACCAAACACATCAAGAGACGCTTCAATTCCATCCGCGATCAAGTTAAGGAGGGAGACATAGATATTTGCAAAATACATATGGATCTGAATGTTGCAGACCCATTGACTAAGCCTCTTCGACGAGCAAAACATGATCAGCACCAAGACTCCATGGGTGTTAGAATCATTACTATGGAATCTAGATTACTGACTCTAGTGCAAGTGGGAGACTGAAGGAAATATGCCCTAGAGGCAATAATAAAGTTGTTATTTATATTTCCTTATGTAATGATAAAGGTTTATTATTCATGCTAGAATTGTATTAACCGGAAACTTAGTACATGTGTGAATACATAGACAAAACAGAGTGTCCCTAGTATGCCTCTACTTGACTAGCTCGTTAGTCAAAGATAGTTAAGTTTTCTGACCATAGACATGTGTTGTCATTTGATGATTAAGTTTTCTAACCAAGACCCATCCGTTAGTTTAACATAATGATCGTTAAGTTTTATTGCTATTGCTTTATTCATGACTTATGCATATTCCTCTGACTATGAGATTATGCAACTCCAGAATATCGGAGGAACACCTTGTGTGCTATCAAACGTCACAACGTAACTGGGTGATTGTAAAGATGCTCCACAGGTGTCTCCGAAGGTGTTTGTTAGGTTGGCATAGATCAAGATTAGGATTTCTCACTCCGAGTATGGGAGAGGTATCTCTGGGCCCTCTCGGTAATGCACATCACTATAAGCCTTGCAAGCAATGTGACTAATGAGTTAGTTACAGGATGATGCACTACGAAACGAGTAAAGAGACTTGCCAGTATTGAGATTGAACTAGGTATGATGATACCGACGATCGAATGTCGGGCAAGTAACGTACCGATGACAAAGGGAATAACGTATGTTGTTATTGCGGTTTGACCGATAAAGACCTTCGTAGAATATGTATGAACCAACATGAGCATCCAGGTTCCGCTATTGGTTATTGACCAGAGATGTGTCTTGGTCATGTCTACATAGTTCTCGAACCCGTAGGGTCCGCACGCTTAACGTTCGATGACGATTTGTATTATGAGTTATGTATTTTGGTGACTGATGTTTGTTTGGAGTCCCGGATGAGATCACAGACATGACGAGGAGTCTTGAAATGGTCAAGAGGTAAATATTAATATATTGGAAGGTAGTATTCGGACATCGGAATGGTTTCGAGTGGTTCGGGTATTTTACCGGAGTATCGGGGGTTACCGAAACCCCCCGGGGGAAGTATTGGGCCTAGATGGGCCTTAGTTGAGAGAGAGGAGGGCCGCAAGGGGTGGCCGCACCCCCCCCATGTCAGTCCGAATTGGAGTAGGGGAGGGGGCAGCGCCCCCCTTTCCCTCTCCCTCTCCCCCTCCTTCCTTTTCCCCTCCGGTGAAGAAAGGAAAAGGGGGGGCGAATCCTACTAGGAGTGGAGTCCTAGTAGGACTCCCCCCCATGGCGCGCGCCTCCTGGCCGGCCGCCTCCCCCTCCCTTCCTTTATATACGGGGTCAGGGGGCACCCCCATAGCACATCAATTGTTCTCTTAGCCGTGTGCGGTGCCCCCTCAATAGTTTACTCCTCCGGTCATAGCGTCGTAGTGCTTAGGCGAAGCCTTGCGCAGATCATATCACCGTCACCACGTCGTCGTGCTAACGGAACTCTCCCTCGACCCTCTGCTGGATCAAGAGTTTGAGGGACGTCACCGTGCTAAACGTGTGCTGAACTCGAAGGTGCCGTATGTTTGGTACCTGATCGGTTGGATCACGAAGACGTTCTACTACATCAACCGCGTTAACCTAACGCTTCCGCTTTTGGTCTATAAGGGTACGTGGTCATACTCTCCCCCTCTCGTTGCTATGCATCTCCTAGGTAGATCTTGCGTGATCATAGGAAATTTTTTGAAATTGCATGCTACGTACCCCAACACTAAGAACACATATGAAGATCATAATTTTCGTTCATCGGATTGATGAAAATATGAGTGAATATCCAACACTACACATGTGGGCAGTCTTAGGGGAAGTGTGAAGTAGAACATTGAATGAACGATAATCTAGTATTCACTCACCTCTACTGTCTTTGAGCCCTACCCCCTCGACCGAGTCAATGTTCTAACAAAATGTAGTGTTAGACCATCCCCAACAACCACGCTAAATAAGCGTCGCACCGCAAATTTGCCCTTTTTAGCGCGGGCGCAATCGGTAGAGGGGCTCCAGAGCGCGGCATATAGAGTTGGGCATGCGGTACGAATTGCCATCATGCGCTGTGTATTTGGTGCGCCCACTTCCGCGCGCGGCACACTCGAGCGCTCGCGCCTCACTCTCTCCGCCGCGCCACCTTCGCCCCGCACGCGCTTTAGTATTTCTTTTCTTACCCCTTCCTACAGTCGCGACCCCTCCAATGCCGCCGCCGCAACCGCCTCCGTCGGAGCTCCTCCGAGCACTGCCATCACGCGCGACCTCTTCATGCCGCCGCGGATGACCTCGGCGGAGGGTGGTGTCGCGCCGTCGCCCGCGATGAAGCCACGTGCCCCCCTCTCGAAGCTCCCAAATGTGATGCGGCCAAGGAAGGGCAAGACATCCGCAAAGAAGAACAAGGCGGTGGATGGCTCCGGCTCCTCGAAGCCGTCGAGGAAGAAGCTTGCAGGGCGCGGCGGCTACTGAGGCACCGGTGAGCTCACTTGTTGAGCCGGTGATACGTCTCCAACGTATCTATAATTTTTGATTGCTCCATGCTATATTATCTACTGTTTTGGACTATATTGGGCTTTATTTTCCACTTTTATATTATTTTTGCGACTAACCTATTAACCGGAGGCCCAACCCAGAATTGCTGTTTTTTTGCCTATTTCAGTGTTTCGGAGAAATAGAATATCAAACGGAGTCCAAACGGAATGAAACCTTCGGAAACGTGATTTTCTCATCAGATAAGATCCAGGAGACTTGGAACCTCCGTCAAGAAAGCCACGAGGCGGTCACGAGGGTGGAGGGCGCCCCCCCCCCTAGGGCGCGCCCCCTGCCTCGTGGGCCCCTCGAAGCTCCACCGACGTACTTCTTCCTCCTATATATACCTATGTACCCCCAAACGATCGTGGACGGAGCCAAAAACCTAATTCCACCGCCGCAACTTTCTGTATCCACGAGATCCCATCTTGGGGCCTGTTTCGGAGCTCCGCCGGAGGGGGCATCGATCACGGAGGGCTTCTACATCATCATCCAAGCCCCTCCGATGAAGTGTGAGTAGTTTACTTCAGACCTATGGGTCCATAGTTAGTAGCTAGATGGCTTCTTCTCTCTTTTTGGATCTCAATACAATGTTCTCCCCCTCTCTTGTGGAGATCTATTCGATGTAATCTTCTTTTTGCGGTGTGTTTGTTGAGACCGATGAATTGTGGGTTTATGATCAAGTCTATCTATGAATAATATTTGAATCTTCTCTGAATTCTTTTATGTATGATTGGTTATCTTTGCAAGTCTCTTCGAATTATCCGTTTGGTTTGTCCAACTAGATTGGTAGTTCTTGCCATGGGTGAAGTGCTTAGCTTTGGGTTCGATCTTGCGGTGTCCTTTCCCAGTGACAGAAGGGGCAGCAAGGCACGTATTGCATCGTTGCCATCGAGGATAACAAGATGGGGTTTATTTCATATTGCGTGAATTTATCTCTCTACATCATGTCATCTTGCTTAAGGCGTTACTCTGTTTTTAACTTAATACTCTAGATGCATGCTGGATAGTGGTCGATGAGTGGAGTAATAGTAGTAGATGCAGAATCGTTTCGGTCTACTTTTCACGGACGTAATGCCTATATACATGATCATGCCTAGATATTCTCATAACTATGCTCAATTTCTGTCAATTGCTCAACAGTAATTTGTTCACCCACCGTAGAATACTTATGCTCTTGAGAGAAGCCACTAGTGAAACCTATGGCCCCCGGGTCTCTTTCTCATCATATCAATCTCCATCACTTTATTATTGCTTTGATTTTACTTTGCTTTTACTTTTTACTTTGCATCTCTATACCAAAAATATTATTTATCATCTCGATCAGATCCCACTTTTGTAAGTGACCGTGAAGGGATTGACAACCCCTAAGCGCGTTGGTTGCGTTGAGCTATTATTTTTGTGTAGGTACGAGGGACTCGCGTGTAGCCTCCTACTGGATTGATACCTTGGTTCTCAAAAACTGAGGGGAATACTTACGCTACTTTGCTGCATCATCCTCTCCTCTTCGGGGAAATCCAACGCAGTGCTCAAGAGGTAGCAAGAAGAATTTCTGGCGCCGTTTCCGGGGAGTCTGCGCAAAAGTAAACATACCAAGTACCCATCACAATCCCTATCTCCCGCATTACATTATTTGCCATTTACCTCTCATTTTCCTCTCCCCCACTTCACCCTTACCGTCTTATTCGCCCTCTCTCTATCCTCCATCTCTTTCTCTATTTGCCTCTTTTGCCCGTTTGCTTTTTGTTTGCTCGTGTGTTAGTTTGCTAGCTTGTCATTATGTCAAGTCGTTTACCTTCTGCCTCTATGTTTGAAATTGGGGAAATTATTGTCGATATGGACAATAATAATATCATGAAAAATTCTAATGCTCCTGCTAAAGAACCTACCATCTTTCATACAAAAAAATTCTGTGTTGGTAGTTGTAATATTATTGGAAAAGGAGCTATTCAAGATTTCTTTACTTGTGCCGGTGCTTTACCTTTTATGGGTAGTTCTATCCTTGACAGAACTAGTAGTCTTGCGGACACTATTGCCATGCTTGTAGTTGAACTTGAAAGACAATTCATGCACATGGATCCTTCCATACAAAGGATTTTTCTAAAATTTTCTAATATTGAGCATTCTTCTGTTAAGCGTGCCGCTACTATCTTTTTGGCTCATGAGTTTAGATTCATAATAAAAGAAGCCAAAGAAATCTTTGTGCATTATAGGGTGGACGCTTGCCGTTCTCCCATAGAGGCTATCCTCTTTGATCAAGAAGAAATAATGCATTTTCAATCTCTAGACTATGTTGCTTTCAATGAAAATCTTAGAAAAAGGGTTCCTACCAATGTTTTAGTTGATAGAATTTCTGAACTTAATGATGATTTAGATATTCGAAATAATGAACTAGGATATTCTCTTGAATATAGGCTCACAAAGTTCTACCAAAAGAATGCTTATACTGATGAATTGGTTGTGCATTATGAAGGACCAAAGGAGGAACCTATACCTCCCAAGGTTGATCTTGGGGACTTTTGTCCCGTTAAATTTAGCCCTTTTGATTACTTTTGCTTGCCTCACAGAAAACTTTCTGCCGAACGTAGAGAATATGAAATGAGTTTTAATAATGAATCTTACTATTATGGCAATACCTAGATCTATTCTTGCTTGTTATGCCTAGCTAGGGGCGTTAAACGATAGCGCTTGTTGGGAGGCAACCCAATTTTATTTTTATTCCTTGCTTTTTTCTCCTGTTTAGTAATAAATAATTTATCTAGCCTCTGTTTTGGTTGTGTTTTTTGTGTTTAATTAGTGTTTGTGCCAAGTAGAACCGTTGGGAAGACTTGAGGAAAGTCTTGTTGAACTTGCTGTAAAAAAACAGAAACTTTAGCGCTCACGGGAACTGCTGTCATTTTTATTTGTGAAGTGCTATTTAGTTAATTATTTTTGCAGATGATTAATAGATAAATTCCTCACGTCCATAAATTTATTTTATAATTTTTGGGGTTCCAGATCTTGCCCTAGCTACAGATTACTACAGACTGTTCTGTTTTTGACAGATTCTGTTTTTTCGTGTGTTGTTTGCTTATTTTGATGAATCTATGGCTAGTAAAATAGTTTATAATCCATATATAAGTTGGAAAACAGTACGTTTAACACCAATATAAATAAAGAATGAGTTCATTACAGTACCTTGAAGTGGTCTATTGTTTTCTTTCGCTAACGGAGCTCACGAGATCTTCTACTTTAAGTTTTGTGTTGTGAAGTTTTCAAGTTTTGGGTAAAGATTTGATGGATTATGGAACAAGGAGTGGCAAGAGCCTAAGATTTGGTGTGCCCATGGCACCCCCAATATAATCTAAGGACACCTAAAAGCCAAATCTTGGGGATGCCCCGGAAGGCATCCCCTCTTTCGTCTACTTCTATCGGTAACTTTACTTGGAGCTATATTTTTATTCACCACATGATATGTGTTTTGCTTGGAGCGTCTTTTATGATTTGAGTCTTTGCTTGTTATTCTACCACAATCATCCTTTCTGCACACACCTTTTGAGAGAGCCATACATGGTTTGGAATTTGATAGAATACTCTATGTGCTTCACTTATATCTTTTGAGATTTATAGTTTGGCTCTAGTGCTTCACTTATATCTTTTAGAGCACGGTGGTGGATTTGTTTTATAGAAACTATTGATCTCTCATGCTTCACTTAGATTATTTTGAGAGTCTTAATATCATGGTAATTTGCTTTAAATCCTAATATGCTTGGTATGCAAGATTAATAATAAAACTTTCTTATGAGTGTGTTGAATACTAAGAAAAGTTTGATGCTTGATGATTGTTTTGAGATATGGAGGTAATAATATCAAAGTCGTGCTAGTTGAGTAGTTGTGAAATTGAGAAATACTTGTGTTCAGGTTTGGAAGTCCTGTAGCATGCACGTATGGTAAATGTTATGCAACAAATTTGAAACGTGAGGTGTTATTTGATTGTCTTCCTTATGAGTGGCGGTCGGGGACGAGCGATGGTCTTTTCCTACCAATCTATCCCCCTAGGAGCATGCGCGTAGTGCCGAGGTTTTTGATGACCTGTAGATTTTTGCAATAAGTATGTGAGTTCTTTATGACTAATGTTGAGTCCATTTATTATACGCACTCTCACCCTTCCATCCTTGCTAGCCTCTTCGGTACTGTGCATTGCCCTTTCTCGCATTGAGAGTTGGCGCAAACTTCGCCGGTGCATCCAAACCTCGTGATATGATACGCTCTTTCACACATAAACCTCCTTATATCTTCCTCAAAACAGCCACCATACCTACCTATTATGGCATTTCCATAGCCATTCCGAGATATATTGCCGTGCAACTTTCCATCATTCTGTTCATCATGACACATTCATCATTGTCATATTGCTTAGCATGATCATGTAGTTGACATAGTATTTGTGGCAAAGCCACCGTTCATAATTCTTTCATACATGTCACTCTTGGTTCATTGCATATCCCGGTACACCACCAGAGGCATTCATATAGAGTCATCTTTGTTCTAGTATCGAGTTGTAATCATTGAGTTGTAAATAAATAGAAGTGTGATGATCATCATTATTAGAGCATTGTCCCAAGTGAGGAATAAAAAAAGGAAAAAAAAAGAAAGGCCATAAAAAAAGAGAAGGCCCAAAAAAAGAGAAAGGCCATAAAAAAGAAAAGGCCCAAAAAATGAGAGAAAAAGAGAGAAGGGACAATGTTACTATCCTTTTACCACACTTGTGCTTCAAAGTAGCACCATGATCTTCATAGTAGAGAGTCTCTCATGTTATCACTTTCATATACTAGTGGGAATTTTTAATTATAGAACTTGGCTTGTATATTCCAACAATGGGCCTCCTCAAGTGCCCTAGGTCTTCGTGAGCAAGCAAGTTGGATGCACACCCACTAGTTTCTTTTGTTGAGCTTTCATACACTTATAGCTCTAGTGCATCCGTTGCATGGCAATCCCTACTCCTTGCATTAACATCAATCGGTGGGCATCTCCATAGCCCATTGATTAGCCTCGTTGATGTGAGACTTTCTCCTTTTTTGTCTTCTCCACATAACCCCCCTCATTATATTATATTCCACCCATAGTGCTATGTCCATTGCTCGCGCTCATATATTGCGTGAAAGTTTATAGGTTTGAGATTACTAAAGTATGAAACAATTGCTTAGCTTGTCATCGGGGTTGTGCATGATGAGAGCATTCTTGTGTGACGAAAATGAAACATGACTAAACTATATGATTTTGTAGGGATGAACTTTCTTTGGCCATGTTATTTTGAGAAGACATAATTGCTTAGTTAATATGCTTGAAGTATTATAATTTTATGTCAATATGAACTTTTGTCTTGAATCTTCTGGATCTGAATATTCATACCACAATTAAGAAGAATTACATTAAAATTATGCCAAGTAGCACTCCGCATCAAAAATTCTCCTTTTATCATTTACCTACTCGAGGAAGAGCAGGAATTAAGCTTGGGGATGCTTGATACGTCTCCAACGTATCTATAATTTTGATTGCTCCATGCTATATTATCTACTGTTTTGGACTATATTGGGCTTTATTTTCCACTTTTATATTATTTTTGGGACTAACCTATTAACCGGAGGCCCAGACCAGAATTGCTGTTTTTTTTGCCTATTTCAGTGTTTCGGAGAAATAGAATATCAAACGGAGTCCAAACGGAATGAAACCTTTGGAAACGTGATTTTCTCATCAGATAAGATCCAGGAGACTTGGACCCTCCGTCAAGAAAGCCACGAAGCGGTCACGAGGGTAGAGGGCACGCCCCCTGCCTCGTGGGCCCCTCAAAGCTCCACCGACGTACTTCTTCCTCCTATATATACCTACGTACCCCCAAACGATCGGGGACGGAGCCAAAAACCTAATTCCACCACCGCAACTTTCTGTATCCATGAGATCCCATCTTGGGGCCTGCTCCGGAGCTCCACCGGAGGGGGCATCGATCACGGAGGGCTTCTACATCATCATCCAAGCCCCTCCGATGAAGTGTGAGTAGTTTACTTCTGACCTACGGGTCCATAGTTAGTAGCTAGATGGCTTCTTCTCTCTTTTTGGATCTCAATACAATGTTCTCCCCCTCACTTGTGGAGATCTATTCGATGTAATCTTCTTTTTGCGGTGTGTTTGTTGAGACCGATGAATTGTGGGTTTATGATCAAGTCTATCTACAAATAATATTTGAATCTTCTCTGAATTCTTTTATGTATGATTGGTTATATTTGCAAGTCTCTTCAAATTATCAGTTTGGTTTGGCCTACTAGATTGGTTGTTCTTGCCATGGGAGAAATGCTTAGCTTTGGGTTCGATCTTGCGGTGTCCTTTCCCAATGACAGAAGGGGCAGCAAGGCACGTATTGTATTGTTGCCATTGAGGATAACAAGATGGGTTTTTTATCATATTGCATGAAACTATCCCTCTACATCATGTCATCTTGCTTAAGGTGTTACTCTGTTTTTAACTTAATACTCTAGATACATGCTGGATAGCGGTCGATGAGTGGAGTAATAGTAGTAGATGCAGGAAGGAGTCGGTCTACTTGTCTCGAACGTGATGCCTATATACATGATCATACCTAGATATTCTCATAACTATGCTCAATTCTGTCAATTGCTCAACGGTAATTTGTTCACCCACCATAGAATACTTATGCTCTTGAGAGAAGCAACTAGTGAAACCTATGGCCCCCGGGTCTCTTTCTCATCATATCGATCTCCATCACTTTATTATTGCTTTGCTTTTACTTTGCTTTTACTTTTTACTTTGCATCCCTATACCAAAAATACCAAAAATATTATTTATCATCTCTATCAGATCTCACTTTCGTAAGTGACCGTGAAGGGATTGACAACCCCTAAGCGCGTTGGTTGCGTTGAGCTATTGTTTTTGTGTAGGTACGAGGGACTCGCGCGTAGCCTCCTACTGGATTGATACCTTGGTTCTCAAAAACTGAGGGAAATACTTACGCTACTTTGCTACGTCATCCTCTCCTCTTCGGGGAAATCCAATGCAGTGCTTAAGAGGTAGCAGCCGGCGGCCGACGCGCACAATGTGTTCGAGGAAATTACCCAAAGGTATAAAATTTCACCAACTATTTTGTTGTTGTTATTTTTTTGAATGCATACATATAAATAGCTTATTTGCACTGTTCTATATACTTTGTACTGTCAGCGATGAGGCATACATGTCAATTATGGGTGTTGGCTCCAACAATTCGCATTGGTCTAAAACGAATGACATTCATTTCGGGGACCATGAGTTCGAGGTGGACAAGGATGGTGAGGGCAATGTGGACGCACCGGAAGGAAGAGGAGGCAACTACACCAACAAAGAAGACGTCTTGCTATGCAAAACTTGGTTGGAAGTGTCGAGGGATCCATCCGTTGGAGGTGATCAAAGTGTAGATGCTTATTGGAACTGGATGAAGGAACACTTTGATCTACGCAACAAGAGTGGAATTGACTGCTCCGATCGATCTCTTAACTCCTGGTGGTCGACAATCAACAAGGATTGTCAAAAGTGGGCGGCTGCACAAAAGGCGGTTGACAAGCTGAACCCAAGTGGCACTAATGATGAAGATAGGATAAGTGCCATTTCATCCATGCTCATCATGCTTGTTGTTGGTGTTTGTAGTGCTAACTTGTTTTTTCATGTAGTACAATATTGCACAAAAGTTGTTCAAAGGAGAGGAGAAGAGGACCAAGAAGGGGAAGATCAAGAAAGGAAGGTCATTTACCTTGCCTCATTGCTATGAAGCATTGAAGGATGATGAGAAATGGAAGAAGTGTGATGATATGGATGATTTGGATTTGAGGAACAAAGGCAAGCAAACAATTGATTTGGATGATGATGAGGAGGAGGCATCAAGTGATGACGGCAAGAGAAGCCCCACACCAAACTCGGTTTCATACTCGAAGCCAAAACGACCGGATGGGGCCAAGAAAGATACAAAAGAAAAGAAGAAGAGGAAAGGAGATGGTCAGCTCAAAAAATGCTATGGAAGCTATTGTGAAGGCAAGAAAAGAAGCCAACGAGGTGAGGAAGATGGCAAGGAACCAAGATGCCGTAGCCGAGGAGAGGAGGTTGGTGGCCGAGGAGAGGAGGGTGGCCGCCGAGGAGAGGAAGGTGGCATTGGAGGAGAGGAAGGTGGCATTGGAGGAGAGGAAGGTGGGCATGGAGGAGCGGTCTAGATTATTGGATTGGGAGAAGCACTTGTTCTTCTTGGACACATCTATCCTCAATGAGGCGCAAAAGGAGTATGTAAATCTTGCCCGTGAAGAAGTCTTGATCCAAAAGAGCCATGATTCGTGTCATGGGTGGCGATGGCCTTGGTGGCATGGGTGGCTTCGGAGCTACCATGGGCGCCATGGGTGGCTTTGGAGCTACCATGGAGACCATGGTAGGCATGGGTGGCTTTGGAGCACCTCCGGGCGACATGGCCGGCATGGGAGGCATGAGTTTTGCATCTCTCATCGGAGGCATGGGTGCACCTCCAAGCGCCATGGGCGGAATGTCTTCCGGTGTGCCTCACACACCTTCACATGAAAATGCCGTTGAAGATCTTGCCAACACCTTCCGAGCTTACTCGTGTGATTAGAACAATACTTATTATCCCGTTGCATTGTTCTAACATACTAGAATATTTATTATTGATTGCAACGGGATATAAATATTCTAGTATGTTAGATTGTGATTTACTTGTCAATAATAAATGCGATTGTGTAAATAAATGTCCGTCAAATTCTGCCCGTGAATTACCTTATATTTTGATTAGAAGTTTGGTAAGTAAATTACAATTGAATTGGTTCAGAAGGTAAGTATATATGGAAGGTTGGACGAAGGGGTGGTGGGAAGAGTAGTGAAATGGTAACCTTACATTCTTAATAAGTAGTAGAGATAATATTGAAGACTCAAGTTTTCTAAAGCAGAAGGTAGTTCAAGTTTTTCATAAACACAAGATATTTCAAGTTTTAATAGTTTCAGGTTTTTAACCTCCTTTTCTAAAAATAGATATTTCAAGTTATCACCAATATATTGGATACCATGGTGGCAACGAGATTTATCCACATAGCTTCCTTAGTGGTTAATATAATTGAGTGCTGCCAGGTAAGGTCTGCCTAGTTGGACTGCCGAAAATTAACACTGAAACCCAAAACCTAGAGTTTATTTTTTGCGAGATCAAAACCTAGAGTTTTGGAATTGACTTATCTAGTTTTTTGATATTTTTCTAAGAGAATGTTTAATTTTCAACAGTTTGCACAAAAGCTATTGAGTTTATATAACAATCAGAAAAAAGAAAAGATGCATCATTTTTTAATAATGTAAATAAATTTTTTTCAGTGCCCACAAAAAAAGTTTAGGATAAAGTTTTTCCTTTTTCTTTGGAATCAAGAATATGCAGTCCATAGTAGTGGTGACCGAATCGAATCGACGGAGGGCATCCTCACGCGAAACCATCCTCTAATTCCCCCTCCGCCTCGTCCCATCCATATTTGTCCATCATCGTTTCTCCCCCCACTCCGAATCCCTCCCTCCTCTCTCCGTTAATGTACGTGCCGCACGCCCTCATCCATCTTCCTCCTCTCCGCACACCCCTTCTAATCCCAACACCACACCCATCTGCTGAGCAGGTCCTCCCCCGAGGTTTCCTTTTACGCCCGAGGGAGCTCAAATGTTGGACAAACTTGGCGATTTGCATAAGCATATGGTTGAAATACAAAAATATAATGAACCCCTCAAACACCTCAATGGTAGTATCAATCGCATGAATGCCTTGATTACTTTTTGTAATAAGCGATTGGATATTTTGGATCTTAAGATGGTTTCTTTTCTGGAGAATTTAGGGAAGCATAAAGAGCCTCCCGGGTTTGAGAAAACCCTTACAAAAATTGCCAAAACTTTGGAAGACAAAACTTAGATCCTTGCTTTATGCCTAGCTAAGGGCGTAAAACTATAGCGCTTGTGGGGAGCCAACCCAATGAATAAAATTTATTTTTGCTTTTTGCTTCCTATTTTTGAGTGTTAGCACAATTATGCTAGTGTTATGATTGTGTTTTTTATGTTTTAATTAGTGTTTGTGCCAAGTAAAGCCTTTAGGATCTTCTTGGGTGATAATTGTTTGATCTTGCTGAAAAACAGAAACTTTTACGCTCACGAAATTCATTTTCATTTTTTACCAGAGAGCGATAAAATACCCATTCCATTTGTAGTAGATCAATATACAAATTTCTCAGTGAGGGAGTCCTGGACTAAGGGGTCCTTGGGCGTCCGGCCTGTTGGACATGGGCCGGACTGATGGGCTGTGAAGATACAAGACCGAAGACTCTCACCCGTGTCCGGATAGGACTCTCCTTGGCGTGGATGGCAAGCTTGGCGTTCAGATATGAAGATTCCTTTCTTTGTAATCGACTTTGCACAAGCCTAGTCCCCTCCGATGTCTATATAAACCGGAGGGTTTAGTCCATAGAGGTGATCATAATCATAATCATATAGGCTAGACTTCTAGGGTTTTAGCCATTACGATCTCATGGTAGATCCACTCTTGTAACCCCCATACTCATCAATATTAATCAAGCAGGATGTAGGGTATTACCTCCATCAAGAGGGCCCGAACCTGGGTAAAACTGTGTGTCCCTTGTCTCCTGTTACCATCAACCTCAGACGCACAGTTCGGGACCCCCTATCCGAGATCCGCCGGTTTTGACACCGACATTGGTGCTTTCATTGAGAGTTCCGCTGCATCATCTCCAAGAGGTTCGATGGCTCCGTCGATCATCTACAATAATGTTGTCCAGGGGGAAGTTTTTCTCCCCGGACAGATCTTCGTATTCGGCAGCATCGCACTGCGGGCCAACTCGCTTGGCCATCTAGAGCAGATCGATAGCTACGCCCCTGGCCATCAGGTCAGGTTTGGAAGCTTGAACTACGTTGCTGATACTCGCGGAGACTTGATCTTCGACAGGTTCGAGCCCATGGCAGCCGCTCCCTGCCATCGCGATGAGCATGAACTAAATCTGTCATCGGACCATACCCAGGAGATAGCACATGTGAGTGCTCCGGCCCCAGATCCGGAGCAGATTGCGCCACCCGAGGACGGGAAGCTCAACCCCGCCATGGGAGCCGCATACTCAGCAGCGCTGGAGCCGCACGCAGACCCAACTTCGAACATGACCTGCGTCATCGGAACCTCAGATTCGTCTCCGGCCACAGGTTCCAAACTCCGTGCGCCCGTGTGTAACACCCTCGATGCGACTATATCTCCCACGTGTCGAGGCACGACTTAGAGGCACAATCGCATTGAAGGCATATGTCGCAAATGAGGTAATCTTCACACAACCCATGTAATACATAAGGGAAAGAGATACATAGTTGGCTTACAATCGCCACTTCACACAATTACAGGAATAAACATTACATCAATCAAATACACTCATGGTCCGACTACGGAACCAAAATAAAAGAAGAACCCCAAATGCGACAAAGGTTCCCGATCGACCCCAACTGGGCTCCATTACTGATCAACTGGAAACGAAACAACACAAAGGACAAGATCTTCATTGAGCTCCTCCTGAGCTTGGTTGCGACATCTGCACGGACTCATTGGCACCTGCAAGCTGGTTTTGGAAGTATCTGTGAGCCACAGGGACTCAGCAATCTCGCACCCTCGCGATCAAGACTATTTAAGCTTAGGGGTAAGGTAAAAGTATGAGGTGGAGCTGCAGCAAGCGACTAGCATATATGGTGGCTAACATACGCAAATGAGAGCGAGAAGAGAAGGCAAGGCACGGTCGTGAAGTCTATGATCAAGAAGTGATCCTGGACTACCTACGGCAAGCATAACTCCAACAACCGTGTTCACTTCCCGGACTCCGCCGGAAAGAGACCATCACGGTTACACACGCAGTTGATTCATTTTAATTAAGGTCAAGTTCAGGTTTTCTACAACCAGACGTTAACAAATTCCCATATGCCCATAACCGTGGGCA